>NC_079906.1:16655682-16746940 GCF_024868665.1 Triplophysa rosa | reverse complement strand
ACAGCTAGGCAGCCAAACTAAACACCGACACACTAATCAGTTCTTCAGTAAATATAAGGTTCTGTAGGATAATATATATATATATATATATATGTGTGTGTGTGTGTGTAACAATGTTCACAGCAAGGAAGAAGGAGGAGGGAACCGGTGAACATTGAACAACAAAACTTTAATAAAATAAACAAACAACAAAATGAAAGTAAAATGCCGGCAGCTCCCTCACGGTCGACTGCCAGTCACACATAATAAAACATAACATAAAACATAAAAACGTAAAGTCCAGGCCTGGTTCTCTCTCGTCCTTTACTGTTGTTTTTTCCTTTACTATTGAATTTTGCAACACTCGGCGCGCTGTGTAATGAAAATGCAATCCAAAATGTTCAACCCGTGAATGTTAATGCATTTAGGGAAAATAACATTTGAATGATCATTTTGCAACAGTTTTGCTTGGCTATCTTAAACACATACACTCTATCCGGGGAATGCATTTTCATTTTAATTTTGCAACTTAAAGAGCGTTAAAATATGCATTCAAAATACATATTAAATGTAGTGTAGGAACGGACAAATGTCAATTGTGTTATTGAATTTTCATTTTCATTTTGCACCTGATGTTGCACATATGTTATTTTAAATGTATATTTAAAGACATAAATGCGTTGTCATTTTACATACTGCGTTGCCATTTTGCAAATTGCATTTCAATTTGATAATTGCTACCAATATGCTTCCATATACAAAGAGGTAACAAGTTAACATGGGCACAGGTGTTGCTTCGCCAAGCTGCATAGGTGTGTCACACTAAGTAAAAAATCCAGATTTTAATGCAAAGATCAACAGCAGCTTTCGCAGCGAAATAGCTCAGTGAGATTGTCACCGTTGTGAGGGACCACCCACTGGTCCAATGGCGGTATCCATAGGCGTAAGGAAGGCTTCATACTTGTTCTTGTCTTTCCTTTGTTTAGTGAAACAATATTTGAATGAAAAACACATTTTATTTAATTACCTCTATTTTATCCGACTCCAATGTATTAATATTTTTATTTCTCATACGGTTTAAATGTATTTTTATCGTTAGCAATTACGAAATTTGGATACATGTTTGATTTTTCTTCTTTGCTCTACTGTACAATATATTCACTCATCCGATTCTCATGGTGCTAGAGTCTCGAGCCAGCCGTCTTTACAAGGATCTCACAGTTACAAACTCGCCAGTCTTGGTCTCTGCCAGAGGTTACTTGACCAGTAGCGTCTTAGATGGCTGCCCCCCTACAACTCATTGCTAAAACGGATTAACACTTAATTATAAGCAACAATTATTTCTAACCAGAGGTCATGACCACGCCACATTAGGGCTGGGCGATATGGCAAAAAAGTAAACTCGATAGTTTTTTTCTATATTGATCGATAACGATATTTATTTCGATATATATTTAATTAAAAAACTGTATTTAAAAGAATCTATTTTAAATACAGTTTATTAACAAAAGTTAACCTTTAACCAGTTAAAATTTAATTAAATTAATGCACTGTTGCAACACAGAGGATATTAGGCCATAAACAACATGTACCAGTTCATTCAGTCTCATTTTGACTCAATTGACTCGTTAAGTAAAGGGAGTGTTCATTCAGTACATTCAACCAATGAAAGGGCTCCGTTACTGGTACATTCGAACGCTATTGGCTCAGCACCTGCGCAGTGCGCACATACATAACGCTGCAATAATGTCTTGCTCGAGTAGTGGGATTCATTCAATGTATTCAGTGAACCTTAAAGACATCTCTCATAAACTGTAGTACATTTCTTTAATCATGCAAGCATCTTACATACAAGGTTCAATATTTTAATGTGCACACAAACTCACTTCATTACATCTCTGATCTGTACAGGGCAGCGCTGGTTTGTTTCATAAGCACCAGCTCATGTTAGCAGATATGTTAACGATGGATATATAAACGTTTGTGCTTGAGTTTCAAAGTAACTCGCTTGCAATTGCGCCTCAAGTTTGTTTTGTTTAACCGACGATTGCGAAAAAAAAATAAGACACTTGATAAACCGCGTGATGACAACTCGAGGTTAGTTTCACCTTTGTTTCCGCTTCCAGTCATGTTTTCCTCCTCATGTTGAGTTTTCTTTGCCAAGTGCAGTATGAAATGGACTTTGTACTTTGACACGCATGATAAAAGCTGCACGCTGACTGACTGTTGTTGCGTTTATTTCTGCGTTCTGTTAGACTGTAAGATTAATCCATATCGAGTCAAAATGCCAATAGCTTATCATCGTTTTTGAAATACATTCTATCGCGATTCGATATGATATCGTTTATTGGCACAGCCCTACGCCACATAGATAAATAGCCCAATCTTACTTCCTCCAATGGCAGCTTTATATTTGCACCATGTGTTCACTTTCTTCTGCACTAAGCTCCTGTCGCCAAGTCAAATTCCTTGTGTGTGTAAACATACTTGGCAATAAAGCTTCTTCTGATTCTGATATAATCATGCCATAGCTTCATATGTACACTTAGCTAGAATAATATATCTATAATCAGAGTCTGAGGCTTACACTATTTAAATTGGTCAGACAACACCCTTATTGTTCTAAATGGAATATTCCATTATTAGCCTCTGAGATCCAAGTAGGCTACACTTAAACTAATGCCAAGTTGTTAGCCGGGTCTCTAGAATTCTCAGCTGGTGTGTCTCTAGGCTACACCTAGACAGGATTCTAGTCCATCACTAACCTGAACTGGGATTTGTAACGGGAACTACTTATATTACTTTATATAAGAATTTGTTTATAGATTCAGAATAATGCAGAACAATTTCAAACATGACAATTTATTAGCCAGGTAAAGAAAACATAATTCAAACTCAAATTCAAGATTCAGATCAATAATCAAATGTCAATCAATATCATTCAATACAAAAAGTAGAAAATGAATAAGTAGAAATTCAGCATTGCAAACCTGGCAGGAGATGACACCGTAATTTGTGCAGGAGATCTGATTACAGATTCCCTGATATTTTTGCCAACTTTCCTTAAACCGGAAGTTAACTTAGGGTCAGGCGCACGCGTGTCCGATGAAACGGTCTATAATAACAAGTAACAATGAGGATTTTTATTTTTCCATAAATAAATCTTGCTTAATGACATCTATACTGTATTAGCTCTGAGAGCAGGAATTGAATGTCACAGTGGCATAGGCAATGGATGGACACAGGCCTGTCCTCTATGATAAATAAGCCCACCAAGTTGTTATATATTATTAAATTTTAATTTCAAATATTTTAATACATTTACAAACATTAATTATAACACCTGAAATCCAAAAGTAAATAAAAAAGTTGTTGTTTTTTAGACAAGTTATAGTAGTCCACTACTTTTCCAATCCTTTGGTGTTAAAATATGTGCCTTTTGGCTGGCAGTAATGTTTAAGCAAAATGCTGTAAAAATATCCTTAAAAAGCCATTGTGTAAGCTATTTTTTATGGGGTTTTTAGCAGCTCAAGGGCTGGTAAAACTGATTTGTTCAGATATTTTTGTTTGTATTTAGAGGTTTGGCTGCAGCTTGTTACTCTTGCGATAGTGAAGTTTTGGTGTGTCTGTTTTTCACGGCATATATATATTTATGCATTTTTGCAGACACCTTTATCCAAAACAACTTATAATATAGCTTTCCATTTCTTTTTTATGCATGTTCCCTGTTAATTGAACCCATGACTTTTTGTGCTATGAATGCAGTACTCTACCAGTTGAGCCACATAAGCAGGAAATTATAAATAAAATATTATAGTGTGAATTATTAGGGAGTAGTAAAAAATATGAAAGTGACTACTGTGTTCTGTGTGATAGCCTTTTAGCTTAGAAATTAAATAAAAAATGAAATCAAAAATTTTTTATGTCCTTAATTTTTCTGTTATACCCCTGTTTCCCTATGATCTTCAGCTATAGAGGGTATGCACGTGTCGTTACTTTTCCACGTGAACACGCTGGAACGTGCCTACATGAGTGGTAAAACACTGAGCAAAATGAATGGTTACAATATCAGGAAACGCAATTCCTCACAACATTTGAGTGTCTAAGAACACCTGATTCCTTTGTAATTCATAAGGTAGTCGTAAGGATCACCGTCGAGTCCAGCTGCTTGTAGTTTCAGCAAATAATTGCGTGTTTTAGTCCCGGTTTTTGTTCCTCCTATTGAATGCAGCCATTTTGCCTTAGGGAGCGTGTCCCGGCGTGTTCACGTGGGAAAGTGATGTCAATGCGTACCCTCTATACTACGTTGATCGATCTGCCCAGCATGGCATGCAGTCAAACACACACAATGAAAAAACACAATAAATGCAGAGGTAACATTTGTAGCCAGTGCTCAAATTGTAAAAATAGATTTCAAGCAGTTACTTGAAGCAGTTTTAAAACAATTTTATTTACAAACAACAATATTTATTAAACGCTCACCAAGATTTGCATTTTTAATCCAAAATACAGTGGAAAAGCTGTAATATTGTGAAATATTACTACAAATTAAACGGACAGATTTCTATTTGAATTTATTTAACATTCATTTTTGTGATGGCAAAGCTGATTTTTTAATCATTATGTATGTCACATGAACTGAAATGGTGGCGGTTTTTATCTGTCATCAGAATGGCTGCATTTAAGATGGTTCTTAGCTGGTTCAAGTGGTTTTAACACTTCACATTGGACTTTGTAACTCTTTTTATGAAGGATGTAGTCACAGTGCAAGTTTACGTTTCAAACTTATTAAATTTGACTTTTTGAAAATGTTTTAAACAATGTGCATTCATCTTATCACATGACATATAGACTCCACTAATAAAACTACATAAAAAGGCATTTTATTATACGTAGGTTTGGTCATTGTGGTAAGATCACATGACCAGCTAAATTTGCTTAGCTCAGATGTGTGCAAGTGTAAAACTAAACGAAAGGTTAATGCAATTACATTGTTGCTGTAATGGCTCATACAATGCATCAGAGTAATGAGGCCATTATAACGTTTCTGGATACTAGAAAAAGAAAGGAAGCGATGAGGGATAAAACTAGTATTTACTGTGAGGTTGCCTTACAGAAGACACATGAAAATCACATGGGCAAAAAACAACATTAGTAGGCATAGTTGAAGTAGCCTATATGGAACACAACCATTGAATTTGAACTTTGCACAGTAAGCAATAGTGGTAATAAGAGTTTGGCTCACATAGATGCAGTCAACGCAACCAGAAATATTTCTTCAAATCCAGTATTTAAAATCATTAAAGACATCTTTAATATTATTCTGACACAATGACCTTGAGTATTTGTGTTTTTTTAATGTGCATTTATACTGGCTTGAGAACTTGTTTCGTTTAAACGTATTATGTTTTGTTAAAGGGTTAGTTCACCCAAAAGAATGTTAGCAATTTTCAGTTCCATAACATCATCCACTACCATAGTAGGAAATTTTTTATCTTTTTTTGTTCTGTTGAACACAAAGTGAGATATTTTGAAGAATTTCGGAAAACAGTTCTGGGGCACCTTTGACTATCATTTAATTTGACCTATATGGCAGTCAATGATTTCACAGAATCGAAAAGAGTATATACAGTAAAAATTTTATTTATAATTTATATAGGTATATGAAATGACACGAGGCGGAGTAAATGACAGAATTTTCATTTTGGGGTGAACTATCACTTTAAATAAACATACTGTTGTTTGATTTAAATGTATTGTCAGGAGTGGTGCACAGGAAGAGAACCCAGATGCAGGCAGCCGGTAAGGGGTTAACAAAAGACTGATTTATTTTACAAACAAAACAAAGACCCACGAGGGGGTCAACGTCAATGACAAAGGGAGAATAATCATAGACAGCACAAGGACGTAAACTAACTAAAACAACACTTGACTTGGCTTGGATAAACTCACAGGCAGGAACAAGATGAAACGTCATCAAATGCCATGGACGAAGAACAAATGGTACAAAACGAACTAGCACGGGACAGCAGACACAAGGGCATTAAATAAGGGACCTAACAAAGAAGATAACAATGGGCAGGTGTGGGTAACGAGACACAGGTGGGAAGCTAAACGAGAGGGTCGGGGCCAAAGACAAGACCGGAGAGAACGCACATTATGTCGTGGCCGACAATATGTTTCTCTCCACACAAAACAAGAGGCTCTGCCATGATTCTGCCACAAGACCAAAAAAGACATGACATGATGAGGCAGAATCATGACACGTATTATGTTGGCTTAATATAACAAATATACTGTTGTTTAATTTAACTTATCTGTTTTATTATTATGCTGGCGTGACAAAGCCAACATATTTCTGAACTTCTGAAACTTTTCGATATCTCTGCTCTTCTGTTAGTCTCACACTTTTAATATGTCTGTCTACCTACAGTCAAGTTAATGAGTGATTCGTTGATTTTAAGTAACAGTTCTGTCCTGTGTCTCTTTAAACAGGTGCAGCGATGAGAAAGCGAAGCCTGGAGAAATTTGCTATAGTTCTGACAGGTGTTATATGCTTGGCAGTAATCTTTAACAAAAACGACTATGAAGAAAATGAGACATTTACCAGCGATGATACATATAAAATATTACGCAGGCAACCCGATGTGCCCGAGCCGTTAACTCACCAGCCTTTGTATTCCGACTGTGAGCGAAATGAGTCCGCTTCTGAAGTGGATGGATTTTTTACCCTGCCAAATAATATCCAGGACTTCCTGTATTACCGTCACTGCAGGAGTTTTCCCATGCTTCTCGATGTTCCTGACAAATGCGGAGGCCCTCAAAACTCGGCAGATGTCTTCCTTCTACTGGTCATCAAAAGCTCCCCCATAAATTACGATCGTCGAGAAGTTCTGCGCAAAACGTGGGCCGAAGAACGGGTCTACCATGGCGTGCACGTCCGTAGAATCTTCATAGTCGGAACATCCGAAACTGGCTTTCAGAAGACAAAGTTCAATAAACTTCTGAAGATCGAGAACAAAGAGCACAAAGATATTTTACAGTGGGACTTCAATGATTCGTTCTTTAACCTGACGCTTAAGCAGATCCTGTTCTTGGAGTGGATGGAGCGACGGTGTCCGCACGCCAGATTCCTCTTAAATGGCGATGACGATATCTTTGCCAACACGTATAACATGGTTGAATTTCTGCAAGGTCAAAAGGACAATGATGGAGACAAGCATCTCTTTGTAGGGCATCTCATCCAGAACGTAGGACCAATAAGACACCCTGCAAGTAAATACTACATCCCGGTGCAAGTGCAGGAGTCCGAGAGCTATCCTCCATACTGTGGTGGGGGAGGATTTCTTCTGTCCGGCTTTACAGCCAGAACGATTTACAACATGTCTCATTTTATTACTCTGCTGCCCATTGATGACGTTTACATGGGAATGTGTTTGATAAAGGCTTGCCTCAAACCCGTGTCTCACTTTGCCATAAGGACCGCCGGTCTAAACATGCCTTCTGAGACTATTGACCAATATGACCCTTGCTATTATAGAGAAATAATTTTAGTACATCGATTTCAGGCACACCAGATTTTTGTGATGTGGAATGAAATACAAAACCCATATTTACATTGTGGAATAAAGTCACCGTTGTCTCTTTAGATCAGTCCAGAGACCAACGAAGTTGTATATAATATATTGCACTTAAACTGCCAGAAACAGCAGTTAACTTTGTGTATAATGTGCAGTGAGGCTTCTTGCGATGATAACGATGATGCATGCTTTTGTACGTGTCATTTTTACAGGGTGAACTATGTGTTGTGTCAAAGAGTGTTTATTCTGTATACTTGTTACTGCACAAGCCATGACTCTTTTACATCTGAATGTATGAGATTATTTTAAACGGAGAGATTTGTTTAATGGTGTAGTAAATACTTTTTCCTATTTTTAGTTAATTAAGTTACGTTTTTTCAAAAAATACTTTTTGCACATAGTTTACAATAACAGTAAATAAATTGTTTTGTACGTTAGTTATGTTTTTTATAGTACTGTAAGTAAATTGTAGTAAAGCTGTACATCTTTTCTATATATGGCATCTAAAATTATGTGGTTTTAATTCACAAACTACACAATGCTATGTTTCTGTTTTTTTTTTAAATAATAATATTAAATATTAAAAAATCTGTTTTTTTTTCAAAATAATAATTATGGTTTATTAAGGCATAATCTGTAGTTTATTTTTTATAGTATGGAAAATTCACATATTTTGCCATTCAGTACATCAGCATAAAAGAAGGATTTTTTGTATATTAGTAATGAAGAAAGAATTGGGTTACCTCCTTCATGCGTAACACAAAACCTGCAAATCTAGAAGATAATAAAGACTACCTATAAACTTGTTTAACAGCTTTGTGTAAACCTAAAGTATGAATAGGTATACAGGAAAACACGTCAAGCTGTCAACTGCACTATGAAGAATCTTAAAGATCTTTAGGATCGGTTTTTCTAAAGAAACCTGTGTGTGTGTGTGTGTGTGTGTGTGTGTGTGCGTGCGTGCGTGCGTGCGTGTTATCTGAGAAGTGACAGAAATTCCGAAGTACAGACGTACAATTGTGCTGTATTTCATTTCTTGTTTTCTTATCCTTATGTACTTACTACATACTGTTCCCATTCAATGTTTTTATTGCTGGTAATTATATGTTGGGTCTGTATTGTCTTCACACTCTCACCCACTCTCATTACAAATAACTGAGGTGCCCTTGAGAAAGGCACCTATCCCATAATTGCTCTCTGGGCACCCGCTGCTCAGGGTGTGTGTGTGCACACTTAGATGGGTTAAATGTTTTATCTTGTAATACAAATTAAACAAGTTTAGTGAAATGTTCTGTTTTCATTTAATTTAATCAGCATTGGTTGGGTCTTGAAACATAGAAGCACTGTGGTGTGATTTTCCAACAAACCATAATGACTTCATGTGATGAAACTGTTGCCATGACAATGATGTAAGCATCTCTGCCAACTCCATGGAGACTGACATACACAGGTGCAACCACAGGAGTCAGGGTTTGGCTGGCCTCATTAGCCCATGTTGGTCATCTTGTGCATGTTTTCCCAGCCGACAACCATAAGGAATAGTTTACCTTCAAAATGAAAATTCTGTCATTATTTATACACCCTCGTGTCATTTCAAACCTGTATTGCTTTTTTCTTCTGCTGAACACAAACGAAGATATTTTGAAACATGTTGGTAACAGAAAACCGTTGGTCCCCATTGACTTACATTGGTTTTGAGTCCATACAATAAAAGTCAATGGGGATCAACGGCAGGGGCGTAGCTACATGGTGGCCATGGGTGGCCACGGCTACCCCTGAATGATGGATGGCCACCTATCTGGCCACCTCTGTTGTGCGAAGCAGTTTTAAGATGTGTGTCGGAGTGCTACGCAGATCATTTAGCGTATGCACTGAAAGTAACGCGCAAACATTATTCTCTCGTTAATATGATTCTGACAATCTGATGCAAACAGTCTGAGCGCTATAGCTGAACAGCGGCTAACCGCTTTGTGACGACAGTGTACTGTCTGTGTACCATAGAAGTTCATCGCGAGTAGAAGGATCAGGTCAGTAAAATCAGTCTTTTTTAACTGGATTTCATTCATTAATTACATTTTCGCGAAAAGTTTAAGTTGGGGTACTGCAATGTTTATTTTCTATAAAAAATGCTAACTTACTGCAAATGATAGCTAGCAAATTATTTTAAAATATTGTTATCACATGAAAGCATTGCAAATAAATTGTTTACTTTTCGTTCTTTGTGTATGTTTTTGACCAGCAAACTATGTGTAATGAAGAATTGGTGTAAATTACAGTAGAAGTTAAAGAATTTCTGTCTGTAAGGATTTTTTGGTCACCCTAATAAAATCACTGGGTCTTACCTGGCCACCTCTAAAAAAAGGTTCTGGCTACGCCCCTGATCAACGGTTTTTGGTTACCAGCATTTTTAAAATATCTTCTTTTGTGTTTTGCAGAAGAAAATCACACAGGTTAAAAATGACAACAGGGTGAGTAAAGAGTAAACATTTTCATTTTAAAGGTAATAGTTCATTTTAAAGAACTATCAATTTTCCATTTCAAAACTAACACGTTCTCAAAATGTAAAAGGAACACACAAAAAACCCTGTATTTTATTCAAAGCAAAAATACCTTCATAGACAGTTATGGACATTATTCCAGCCTGCTGTTGTCGGATGTTTAAAATATTCAAAATTGGGGTTTTTGTAAACCGCCCTTTAAGGAAGCCACACCAAATGATGTCAACTTCTTATACGTCCGTCATCACAGAGAGTGCACTCATAGTATGCAGCATGGAGAGAAGCCAGGCAAGACTTCATGCATGAAGTCATCATGTTTAAAATAAAACATTGAATTATATTTTCTCCAAAAGTATACAGATGTGATCAGGACATCATGAGGAGAAATATTTGAAGCACAGGCAGTTAGGATGACAAATTTAATGGCTATTTTTGAAGACATCTAAACATTCCCCCCATGTAAAAAATATATGAATAAGGAAAGGGAAAAAAGCATTTAAGAGGTAAACAGAACCAGTATTTTAAACCAGATATTTCTTGTGCTCTGACAACAACCACAAAAGAACACACACGCACGCACGCACGCACGCACGCACACACACACACACACACACACTTGTATCTTTTCTTGTAAGACATTGATAGATCGTAGGATCTGAATTTCTTGCAACTTGTTTATGCGATTCTTACTTGAGAGTACAGACATGCATTTTGTGTTGTATTTAATTTCTTATTTTCTCGTGCTTTAATTCTTTATATTATTCTTTATTTTGCTATTTATTTACTTTATTAGTTATAGATTATATTAATTTTCTATCTAGTTATTATATTCTATATCACTTTTCTTAATGCTATATTCTACATTCTGTTGGATGCTGCATTTGTATTGTCTTCACAAGTAGATATGAGTTTGCAGTGGTCTCATTCTCAAGGTTCATAACGTCACGAGTGATGTGAAGCAGTAATTTTCCACTGTCTGTTTATATACAGTAATAACGCTGCTGTTTCTAGTCAAAGAAGTCGGACAAAGTTGGACAGAAATAGAGTGAACTCTAGACAGAGTTCTATAGGCAGAGTTAGAATGGGCATCTGAACGCAACTATAATTTTCTCTCTAAACTTTGTTCATTTTATTATAACATCACTTCGTCTCCTGTCTGCTGTTCTTCCCCTCTGACAAGACGACATGTGGGAAGTGGTTACACAAGTGTTACCATTGCCTTCGATGCCATTGCTATAGCTTGCGACATCGCATTCTCATGCAATAACAGCCACACAGTAAAATCGCCAGTGTTAAAAAAGGTAAAATTAACTCTCACAGTGTTTATATAATCCATATTTTGGTACAATCAAACTGGCCTTTACGAGTCATTTCAACTTACTATTTTAAGTTTTGGCTAGTGGTGAGTTTATGTATAATGTAAAAAATAAGTTGAAATTGCTTAACTCATTTTTATGTGTTGAACTAATGTAAAAAGGTTGATTGTACTTAAAAATTGAAGGCAGCACAGGATTTTTTTACAGTGGCATCATGTTTCTATTCAACTACTATTCATTCATCTATCTTTCATCAGTAGCTATAGATGACTCATAGAAAATCATGCATGTCCGTAAAACCTGTATTCCAAGACAAACAAATCTGGGCTGTACAAAACATTTGACCTTATCACTAAAACCCCTTTCACACAAACCGTTGATCTCATGCAGACAATTGACATAAAATTGCTAGAGTGCCTTCAGTGTGAACGCAAACACGTCCCAGGATTGATCCTGGGACCTGAGATCGACTCCGGAAAGAGGACCTAGTAACATTACCGGGATCAGTCCCGGAATGTGTCCTGTGTGAACAAAAGGCAGGAACAATGTCTTAAGGGGTGAATACTATGACACACATCTATAATAAATAATTTAGCGAGTAATTAATGTTCGTCAATTATTCTAAAACTAAAAAAATCTTCCAGTTTTCATGATGAATTTCCTCTTAAAACCTATTCACAAAGCTGCTGAGGGCAACAAAGAAAACTTAAAGTCACTATGCAATCAAACAGGTTCTAAGTGTTTTACACAGTGTTGAATGAATGATGAATGAATGTATTATGAATGATATATCCGTGCACACCATTGTTTTTTATTAATCTGCACTTGTAATATTTAATCAAAATCATTAAGCTCCTCTCCCCCTCTCAACAATAACTCTTCACCACATGACGTCAGCAACAAAAGAGGTAGGACTATACTGCCCAATGGCCAGGCATTTTTAGCCCTCCCCTCCAGGCCCAACTTACAACAATCAAAAAGGGAAGGGCAAAACAAAGCCCTGCCCTAAATTTGTTCTAATTTCAGATACCGTTTCACTCGGATACACGTCACGATACAGAAAAGAAGTCAATCGCAACAAATGGTGACTTTAAATGAAGAGAAAGGGTGGGGTTGACCTTATTGATGATGTCCTTATGACTGGTTTTGCAGGGTCACATATGAGATGGGTCTCTGTCAGTGATTTATTAATGCTAATTGTCATACATGTCTGCATCTCATAAAAAATTGTAGATATAAGCAGCATTTTACTGACTGACACCAATTGTTTTCAAGAGTTAGAAGCTATTTTTAGCCGCTGCTTTTGAGGTTTTGTGAATACAGGAGGTTTCTTTTAAAACCTATTCACCTTCTCACAAATATGCAATTTAGGCTGCATTTATACAGTATTTGTCATTAACATGCAATCGGTGATCCGAACAAGCAGATCGGATCTTCAGACAATCAGGACAGCGCGTTTACACTTGTCAACATCAAGTGCCTTCCACATCTGGTTCACTAGCACACTCTAACGGTGTTTTTTAACACATCATTTGTTTAGCCTATTCATGTCACAGACACATAAAATAATCACATAAGTATTATTACTATAATCAAAAGCGATCACGTACATCGTTCTCGTCTATTTGAGGTGGTTCGGCTGCAGGTGACAGTGCGTTTCTTTGGTTTGCTCCCTAAATAGAGTGCTTACTGACATCAGCTATTAGCAACACTATACAGTCTTGTTTCTGTGTGTAAAGGGTATTACGGTGTATTCAGAGCTCCGTTTCCTCCCGGGGCCCTTGTACGAGACAAGCGGCAGCAGCCCTCGGGACAGCGCAGCTGGAAACGGAGCATTGATTATACCGTATAGACGGTTTCATCTTAACAGCATAAACAAAAGTTACTGCGCATGCGCACTTTTGTGACCCCAATTGAACTCCGGTACACATTCACAAAGAACCACCGTTACTTGGCCAAACTTGTCTCTCCAATATTTTGAATTTATATATACAATATTTTGTAACATACGGTTTCTTTAAATGCCACCAACCTACGGGGCCCATTCAACAAATTTTATTTAATAAAATGAACATACAACAAAATGTATCAAATCAAAGTTAACTGGGGGTCAGGCGCGTGCGCGTCCGATGAAACGGTCTGACTATGAGCTCCGGCAGTCACGTGACGTATTCTGTTTACGCCGCCATCCTGTCAGGCAAGGACAGCCAGAAGTGAATATGAAATGAATGGCGCCAGCATGAGTTTCAAGGCAACAGAGTTCTCTGCGCACTTTAATTCAAAAGACATAGACCTGTGCATAGCAAAACTTAAAGGGGTGATATGACACGGCTGAAACGAATATTATCGTTTGTTTTAGATGTAATGCAATGTGTATACACGATTTAAGGTTCAAAAATGCTGTATTTTTCACATACCTTGCATGTTTGTATCTCCTCTTTGCCCGCCTCTCTGAAACGCGCAGATTTTTTAAAAAAAACTCATCGCTCTGAAAAGCGAGGTGTGCTATGATTGGCCAGTTAACCAGTGCGTAGTGATTGGTCGAATACTGAAAGCGTGTGATGGAAATGTAACGCCTCTTACCATATGTGGAACATCAGGTTCCAAAGCAATTGTGCTGACAGGTACGCCCACCTTACTTGCGTATACATTTGGGCGGTCTTAGTCAACTCATACCACGAACTGATGTTGATTTGTGGGGGTGTGGTTACACGAGGCGTTTCAGGCAGGTCTGGGTGAGCATTCGCTTTTAGATAGAATGCATCTTTTGTTCAGACACTTTCATTTTTGCAATTTTACGTGTCTAATACGTGCATGGGCAACTTATAACACACCAAAGACACAGAAAAAAACACGCATTCGTGCCATATGACCCCTTTAATAGATTAAACATAACAGATCCCTATAATTCCCCCAGAGTGCTTTTAGCACATATCAATAAAGAAACTGATAAATTTCCTGACTTGCAGGATCCACAATTCTACCTCATCAACTTTTCATCGTCCTACTCCGGAGACTCTTTAAAAGCCTGGAGTGGTAAAAATTGACGTGAATTTTGTAATGGATATTCAACTTTGGAGTCTGCCGGCTTTAACTTGCAATTGTCGTCATTGGAAGGGCAAGTCAACTGTGTTGTTAGCTATAACATAATCGACCCTAGCAGTCCTTATTTGAAGGTAGCCATCATAGCTATACGTATGCTGATCTTGCAGGTTAAACATTCCCAAAAAACTAAATGACCTCCCATTGAAGCCATGGGTGGTGGTCAGACACGATGGGGTTGTGTTAGGAGCCCACTGCGATAGCACAGCTGGACTAGGCGAGTGCTGCTCTCATGTGTCTTGTTTAGGATTTGGCAGCATAACGACAGAGAGGAAGAGATAGCGGTGACGTGTTGGTGAGCACGTTTTATTGCAGTTAACCATTTAATTGTATATCTGGGATTCGGGATCCTTAGGAATATAAAATGATTTGCCCTTTGCTTTCCCCCGCTTTTTCCGGCATCCTTTCGCACAGCAGCTGTCCATCATGTTAAAATAGTACGATTTGTAAAGTCTATACAGCCTGGTTTTAAATTATTGTTTGACCATAAATTATTGTTTGACCACTGTCAATACCAATGCTACAGCCGCTCTAGCGCTCTCCTGAATGCCTGCCAAAATGGCAGAGTTCAGATTGCGTGACGTCAACCTCCGGAGCTCTATACAGTCACACATATGTAGAAATGATAAAGAAACCATAAAACGCCCGTTTTTATTCTCGTTATGATTACCAGGTAAGACAGCTTTGTCAATTTATAGGAGAGCTTTTATGAAGCTCTGTTCGCGTTATGAAGAACTGACTGAGATCCAAATAAGGCGTCTTATGACAGACATTAGTGCGAGGAAATGGGAACTTTTATTAATGTAATGCACGGTTGCTTCATTGCCGTTGTGATGCTGGTGGTGGACTGTTATGTCCCCCACGGGAAGGCTGAGACGATCATATGATATGAATTGAACCGTGCTAGGGATGTTAGTGACTCACTGCGGTATATCCAACAGCTGGGGGGCCACATAGATGCGAACCAGCGGCCTTGGTAAAATCCCTTTGTTTAGTTAATCCTGATCTCTCTAGTTTTTGCCCCCTCGTGGGAAGTCTTTGTTTTGCATTTGTTTTGTAGTTGGGATTGTTCTGTTATCTGTTTCCCCCACCGTGGGTTTTTATTTTGTTAATAAAAGTTTACGTTTTTGTACCTGCCGCCTGCACTTGGGTTCTCTCTCCTTGACGACCCTGACTTCAAACCACTGTGCATTACATAAACTGTATAAAACAAAGCTATAATTAAAAACCAACCTGTATAATATGCGTGTCATTGTGGAATAACTCCCTGAAATATTACAGATGACATGATGAGCTAACTGCTACAACAGCTAAGCATCCCGCTGCAGTTGTTTCAACCGCAGCACCGAAGTTAGCCAATGTGAGCTGCCAGTCCTCCTGCAGCTATCTTAGTCATATTGTTCTTTTAACCTTTGTATTTTTCATTTTTGTGCTCCACATGCCTTCTAGCAATAGCAGTGACGTAAATGAAAATGATTGACATGATTTCACCAGCAGCTGATTGGACATATGTGACCCAAATGTCACATCTATCCAATCACCGGCTTATTTTTTGTTATATTTCTCATGGGCCAATGAAGGTCTATTTTTTTGTTCACGTTGAAGTCAATTTAAAATAAAAAATCTGGCCAATCAGAGGCCTCTAAACAGGTGGGGCCCCTAGGCTGCAGTCTAGGCAAGCCTGTGCATTAATCCACGCCCGCATACAACATGCACACAACCTAAAGCAATGGCCACGAAGGCAGGTTAAAAGGTAACTTTGTGACAATGTTGTGACAACTTCACCACACAAACATCAACCTTTTGATCACATTGTTACAACGTGCTTAAAAGGTTGGCTACATTGTGACAACGTTGTCTGTTTGCTGGGCTCCACAGTCTGACAGACAGACGAGTGAGAATAATGCTAGCGGGCGGGGTTTTCTGTGAAGTTGTGCCGGTAAATGTATATAAACGTCAGACAACCTCTGGATCAGGACACACTGAGAAGCGCGTTTACACTTGTCTTTTCACTTTCAGTGTGTATGTGGACAACATCCAGACACAGGTTGCATGTTAATGACAAATGTAAATGCAGCCAAATGTAAACGCAGCCTATACTTCTTAAGGAATACAATTAAATCATAAGGGAACAGAAAGAGCAGGGTTGACTGTTGCTATGGGTGATGTCAGCAAGCTTACTAAATATGCCCACTGTGATTGGCTGATAGGGGACAGGAGTCCTAGCTTTAAGATATTTTGTGAATATGGGCCTTAACGGGACAGCTTTTTTCCAAATCTGTATACATTTCTTTGTTCTTAATATGAACACAGAGAAAGATATTTGGAAGAATGCTTTTAATAAACAGTTCTTGCCCACCATTGACTACTGTGGTCAATGGTGGTCAAAAGTGCCCTAGAACTGTTTGCTATCCTACATTCTTCAAAATACCTTCTTTAGTGTTCAACAGAACAAAGAAATTTATAAAGCAATTTTTCCTACTGTGGTAGTCAATGGTGGCCAAGAACTTTTTGCGTACAAGCATTCTTACAAATATCTTTCTTTGTGTTTATCAGAACACTGAAATTTATACAGGTTTGAAACAACTTGAGGGTGAATAAATGAAGTAAGATTTTTTATTTTTGGGTGAACCACTCGTTTAAGGGGAAATCGGCCAGCACCTTAAATCCTAATTCTCTCCCGGAACAGCATAACATGATAAACAAAATTACAACCAGGTGTTGGACAGGTAAAATGGTTTCACAAGTATCCATATAACTGTGTGTTCACATTCACAATATAATATCTTAATAATAAAATCTTCCTGTGGCTCATTTGGTTAAGCGTTGGGTTAACACCTCAAGTATGGTGGGTTCAAGGAACACACATGCTGATAAACTATATGCCTATTATGTGCTACCTTAAATGCACACATAAGCCAACACTGGATAAAAACATCCTCCAAAGGTTTAAATGTATAACCAGCAGTTTGTGAGTTCTTGTTCTTAAGCTTTGTTAAACTGTTATAAACTGATCAACACACCTGTTACCAACACCTCAGTTTCACACCCTCATATAAAGACATTTTATTCATTTTCTCAGTAAGCACTCTTTAATATAGCTGAACCTGTTTGCGCTATAATTGTATAAATGATACCCTGCTTGTGTCACGGTTTCCCTCAGTTCCTCTCTGTGTTGCCCCCATGGACTTCATCACCCACGCTCCCACACCTGTGTCTCTTCAGTTATCCCCACACCTGCCCGTCATCAGCCTCATCACCCATGGACTATAAATAGGCCTACTCAATCTGTTCTTTGTTCATTGTCTGGTATTGTCTTTGTATACGAATGTTGCTGTTCCTGGCTCCTTCCATGTTTGTTGGATTAATAAGTAGGCCTATGTTTCTCATTACTCATGGCTCCTCGTAGAAGTTATAGTGCACGTACCGTTACAGCTTGACACTGGGCATTTTATTTTTCACCTCACAACATTTTGTAACTAAACACTGAGTGCCAAAATTAATTTCTGTTACACAACATCATTAAGCTGAAACCTTCATTTAAAAGAACAGTTTGCCTAAAAACAAAAATGCTTCTAGGGTCTTGTATCATTTTAAGAATAGCCTATATAATAAGATAGACCTAGTAAACATTATTATGTAACCATTTTTTTTTTGTTTAACGTTTATTGGACAGCTATGTTGCCTAATTTCGGACAGACATAAGCTGTGAGAGAAGCCTTTTGCGCTCTAAAAACACTTTAACATGTGCCTTTTCGTCTTTTATTGTTCTATTTGTCTTTTTAGAGCGCTGTCAATGGTGTAGCAGCGCCTACGTTTACATTAGTTTAGCGGGGAAGATCCCAGAGTTGCCAGATTTCCGTTAAAAAACTGTCAAATGGCCATTCAAAGCTTGCCGGAAAACGGCGAGCATAGAAAAACTGAAATACTTGGCAACAGTAAAAGGTCCTGGCAGATCGCAAGCCAGATAAATTGCGCACACAGGAAAACCCGCTGCATAGAAACCATTTTCTACTTTTGGACCTTTTTATAAATGTAGTGGAGTAAAAAGTATGATATTTGTCTTTGTATAAGTACAAGTACTCAGAAAAAATAATACTCAAGTAAAGTACAGATACTCAAAAAGTGTACTTAAGTACAGTACTCAGGTAAATTTACTTTGTTACTGTCCACCACTGGTATTAGGATTTAATCATTTGCTCTTAAGGTAAATGTTCATTAAGACAAATAGGGTATCATAGTAATTATATTCACACATCAGGTTATTAGAGAAGTGTGAACTAAATTACGACTTCCGAAGCACTGGTCTATAGCGGACATGCAGTTTAAGAAGTGTAACTTTACGTCTGTCATTTGCTGACATGTGAGATTTGGAATGGGTAATGCATGTGGGCTTACCTTCATATGCCGATGCAAGTCTACATCACTGAAAGACAAGGTGAAGGCAAATTAAAATGTTTGAAAATACTTATAGAGCAGTCAAGAAATGATGAAAACACAAGCATTTGGCTGAATATGATATATAAACTTTTAAATCAGGAACACTCTAAGAGCTGAAACCGGAGCATCTCTATCTTGAGAGCACTATATAGTATGTTTTGCTCATTTGAAGTCAATTCACAGCGCTTCGGATAATGCATTGTCTGCACAAGTTGACCATTTTTCTTGCATGCTTTAGCCACTTTTTAGGTTTATTTTAAGGATATATTTTTAAAAGTTTCCTAAATTTAACTACATTTTACCACTTACCTGTAGTACACAATCCAACACGCAACCTGTCTGATCTGAGTATGAAAAAATATATAACTATTTACTTCATATCCTTGCAGTGAAGACCTCTATTGCTCAGTTGCTTTGTGTAAGAAAATATAGCCTAGTATATTCAATAGACACTCAAAATCAAAACATAAGAAAATGGTGAGGATAAAATGAAGAAAAGGTGATTCAACGTATACTTTGTGCGTGTAAAGTTTGGATCTAAAGCAAACTGTTTAACAACAACAACAATTAAAACCTTGTTTAAACTAAAAATAAACAGAAACACTTACTGTAGGATGGAATGTCTACTTCTTGAGTTTCCTTGCTACACAATCAGATGTCCAACACAAATTAATAAAGAGGTTTGATGCTGAAAAGATCTCAGAGTCTGCTCTATATGTCAGTAAATCTTAGAATAGTGTCTAGGTGTTAAGGGGTTGCCACAGTTTAACACTAACCACTAAAACAGATGTGCAAAGACAACTCTTAATAACAGGATGTGTGAGATTTGACTGTTCTAAATGTTCTAAAGAATATCAGTTTAGAATCATATAAACAATTATGTTATAAGGTATACCTTTGATAGAATCACTTTTATTTTTAATCTAAAAACAAAAACAAAAAAAAACAAAAAACAGAAAAAATATTTTGAAAACCTTATGCAGGCTTATTTTATGATACAACCTGGAGGCATGATATAAAATACATTCATGAAATGAACATGACGTACATTCAATTTAAGGATTCTTGCTGTTCAATCAAAATCTGCTTTATGTGTTTTAAGGAATCACCCAACTGCCTGCTGTGATGCTATGAACACTAGCAATAAAGATGTTTTTTTCTTCACCCTTGGTTGGTGGACGCACTGGCATCTTCTCAGACAGAAGGAAAACAGTCAGGATAGGGGAACATCATGGACACCATTTAAAGACACTGCTCCATGCAGTTAGGAAAAACATGCGCTTTAATTATACAGTGTTGTAGACACAGTTTGAAGAATGGATACTCAGATTTTTTTTTCATTTTTCAGAAACATGAACGCTGGAAGGTAACCTCTCAACACTTGTGCACACATACAAACATTTATTTGGTCAAGCCATTTTCATGGTTGCCCATGTACAATTAGACACGTGTGAGAATGGTTTAAGTTTTAAACAAAACAGGTAATGATGAATAAAGCGGATATGTTTAGAATGCTAGTGGAAAGTTGTTTTCTGATTAGTTAGAGATATAGCGAGATTATAGTTTGTCATTAACCCTATTTAGATTGCATTGGACACTCTAGCAACACACAGGAGCCCCACATCTCGATTCGTCATGCTTTGCTTCATGTGATTTACAGCTGTCATGTGGGGACAGAGCTGTCTGAAACAAGAGGTTTCTCTGTATAATGTCAGGAATGCGGTCTTTCCTCCAACGTAAGTTTTTCCACAGCTTTATCACATCCACTATATATATATTTATTGAATGCGTTACTTATTCATTCGTTTATTTACTTACTTATTCGTTGCTTTATTCATGTATTTACTTATTCATTATTCATTTAATCACTTATATAACCAATTCTTTATTTATTTATTCGCCGCTTTATTTACTTATTCGTTGCTTTTTTCATGTATTTAATTAATCATTTCTTTATTTAATCACTCGTTGCTTTATTTATTCACGCATAAGATACGTGTCAACCTCATAAAAACATGTCCAAAAACATGTCCAAACATGATCGCCGTAAAAGGGAGAAAAATGTTCGGTAAACATACGGGACAAAAGTTCAACTTGAGACGTGGACAATCACTCACAACGTGGACAAATACTGCCAAAGGGCAAATGTTCACCGCGACGTGGGCGGTACCACACTGAGGGAGCGGATACGGTCAAAGGTTAACGCAAAGGGGGAGGCCCCCTCGCAACGTGGGTGGTCCAGAAGTAATTCAACACCCCCAACCCCCCCCTCCGCAAAGGTCAATGACCCCATCAAACATACCTGTCAATCATTTTGACACTATGACCCGCATATATACTACTGTCAAACCTCACCAGTATCGATCTCTGCAGGGCTCGTGCATGTTATGTCTGTCTCCAGACTCAAAAGTAACACGGGGGAAGTGATCCTCTAACGTCCTACTTTGTTGGGAAGATTTTTTTGCATTTTCAATTTTTTATTAAATGTTTTATCAGAATAGTTTAAAATTTGTTGATTTTTGTTGCACTTGCTATATCTCAACAAATAAAATTTGCCTTTATTCAGTTATTCTAAGTGGTCTTAAAAAATGGGGAGAATAGTTTAGGCTATAAAACATTGACACTGACTGACAGGGACTGAATTCAATAGGTGGAAGTCTGAAACAGGCAGTAAGCACACAGACACAAACATACTAAATACGCTGATTGCGCTTCACTTATTACCCCATCGATATAGTCTGAAATAGAATAAATTAATCAAAACATTTTATTTCAGGCAAACTGAAAATAAAGTGAAATAAAATATTAAATTGATTAAAAAATTAAATGCATATATATAGCTATATACTGTATATATATATTTCCAGGCCCAATAACGTAAGCGCACCGCAGGTCATGTGACAAAAACCAACCAATCAGTGTCTAGATTTTTATATCCGTTAAAAATTTAGCCAAAATGGAGGAAAGGCGTTTTCTTTTACTTGTCTTCATAATTAAATCTACTAGCAAAGCTACTTCAATGAATTTGCTCAGCAGAAGAAAATTATTGATAGCGCAATGCAATCATTTCCCCCTCCAACATAAAGCACATCACATGCTGTGTATAGCCTATTCCGTTTTATTTGTTTCTCTGAATGTCATATTAAGATGGAAAGTTCGCTTAGATTATTGATAGTGTGACGCAATCGTTTTCCCCTCACTAATAGTATGAGTCTCATACAATAACAAATGCAAATACAATAACATAAGCAATGAACATGATGTGTAAATGTGGTGTTGGTTTTCTGAAGATTACAATGAAAGACAAGGATTTGCTAAATTCAATTGACAGCATGATGCAGTTGTTTCCCTCAGCACCGGTGGGCCACTGCACTGCATGAGCAGACCGGGGAAATGGTAAGGCGAGGGGGTGTGTGGTGCGCTGCTCTTGAGAGAAAATGTCCAGGGTCACTCTTTAGTCCTGCCCTCACACATAGACAGTACACAGTAGCATCTGCTGCTTCCACGTGTAGTGTGAATGTTCTAACAACACGTTTCCTTTTCTATGATTTCTGTTAGAGAAAAAGCAGGCGCTGATAACGCGTTGGTTACGTGCAGTGAACAACAGACTATCCTCTTCTCCATTGCTCATCTAACATACCTCTGAACATGACGTACAAGGAACTAGCCAATCAGAGAGCTTGTTACGTCTCTCTCGCCAAAGCTAATTTGCATTGTTTAACCTCGTTTTACCAATGCATGCAAGGACCCAAAGTGTCAGGGAAATTCTAAATGGAGAGGCTAAAAGGTAAATGACTAAGCTAATCGAATAGCAAATCGTTAAAAGTAAAGGCAGCGTGGAAAGGGAAAATAAATCGCCTTTTAAATGATTGATTACAGTAGTTTAATTTGTAAATCCAATTATGCATTCCTCTTTAAAATCGCATTTTCAAATACCACTATTTATTTAGGAATTCATTCATGCACTTTAAAACGATGTACTTGTGTGTTTTTTTATTTGAAGTATTTATTGATGGATTAATATTTCATTTATTAATTTTTATAATCACACTTTTTATTGCCCATTAAAACGTTAAACAACGAATGACTATCAATTTGCCTATTTATATTTGGATAAATAAATGAAGTGGTAAACAAATGTATCAATGCCTATTTTATTGTAGAATTACTTATTAAACTATGAAATGCTTTATTACTTAGTCTTAGCACATGACTTCCGGTCCTCCATAGGAATCTGAACATCGTGACTTCCGAAGATGAATGGTAATCCGATCGAATCGGTTCCGAAGAGAGAGTCGGATCCTCCGTGAGTGCCTCCAGTAAGGGGATGATGAACAATGGTTCCTGCAGCGAGGAGATGGGAAGCGGTAACCTCAGGGCGCCTAGGGAAATTCCTCCATACAGCCAGCCAGAAGGAGAACCGAACTCGCCAGGTCAGCACCGGTCTGGGGAAACAGAGGGACACCAGGCAGGGTGCAAAGAGCTCTGGAGTCTGGACAAACAAGAATAATTAGAGACAAGACAAGGACTTAGTAGCCTAGAAAGTTCACGACTGGAAGTCACCGGTTTAGTAAACTAACGGACTGACAAGGAGTAGTGTTGTCAAAAATATCGATATTTCGATAAGTATCGATACTGAAGAATCTGAAACGGTTCCAATACCCATGTCCCACGTATCGATATCAGCTGCGCGTTCCCGCTCTCTTTCTCTTTTCGGACAGTGAGTTAACACACTGCACGCATAACAACAGAGCCCCGCCTCCTCTCACATACTTGACTCGTTTGTGGCAGTTAAATCGTGTTTATGTTAGAAAAGATGGCCAGTGCAGAGTCTCAGTAACACATCTGGCGTGGAGCACGCTCGTTACGCTTCCCGTGTTTACCATAGCGATCCATGTACAGTATGTGCGCTGATCAATAATTTTATCCACTCGTTTCATTCGCCCTGGTTATATGTTGTTTATGTTAGTACAGAGTCTCCGCAACAGTTCTCATGTGTAATGCACGCGTTTCTGTCTTTATGTGCGCTGATCAATGATTTCATCCACTCGTTCGCTCTGGTTAATTTGATGTTTGAAATGATGCTGGTGCGGGTAAAGTCTCCGCAACAGTTTTCGCGTGTGATACACGTTTGCACTCCAGTGTTTACCATAGCGCTCTATGTATGTGCGCTGTTCAATGATTTCATCCACTCGTCTCATTCGCTCCGGTTAAAAGTTGTTAATGTTAGAAAGATGTCCAGTGCGGAGTCTCTGCAACAGTTCTTGCGTTTAAGTTTGCGTTTCTGTCTATATGTGCGCTGATCAATGATTACAGTATGGGCCTGTGTGAATAAAAGCCAATTTAGCCAAATAAAAATGTAGGCTATTAACTAACATTAACGAACAATGAATGAGCAATACATTTGTTCAAGTATTTATTAATCTCTTTTAAATGTTAGTTAAAAAATACAACTATTTATGTAAACTCCACTGTTGAAAAATCCAGTATATGCTGGGTAAGGTATGTTTTGATCGATGCTGATTTGATCTTAAACCAGCTAAAAACCATCTTAAATCAGCACATGAACAGTTTAAACCAGCATCAAAACATACCAAACCAGCATAGGCTGGTTTTTTCAACAGGGTCTGGTCCATTAATACTGACAAATACAACTTTGATTTTAAATAGTAAATGTATTCGTAAAATTAACATTAGATTAACAATTAATAAATAATGTACAAACATATACCTCATTGTCTAGTCTTGTTCAATTTAACTTCAAATAAAAATTAAAAAGGCCTATATTGCTATTGCTTATTATAGGGCCTTATTCAGTTTATTCCCCGTGGTATCGAAAATGGTATCGAATATCGATTTTTTTAGGTATTGAATCGAAGTTAGAAATTCCAGTATTGTGACAACACTAACAAGGAGCAAGAGAACAAATGGGATTAAATAAGGAGAGAATAGATAGCGGGAGTGGAAACCGGTGTGATGTGATTAGCGGGAGTGAATTCAGGTGCGCCATGATGAGGTTAACAAGGAAGGCGGGGTATACACAGGAACTCCAAGCACATGGAGAGCTGTCAAACTACCCTCCATGTGCTCGACAAACACTAACATGTGAAAGACAAAATAAAACAAACAGGTTATCAGACCCGGGACCTGACAAGATGTGAAAATAACGTTATTAAAACGTCCCAGGGTGACTTAGCAACGTTGAAAAAACGTTTCTGTGACGTGGTGAAAACACGTATTTATAACGGTAAAAAACCTGATACATTGGATAGAAACGTTATCACAACCTTTTCGCAACATGAAAAAAAACGTTTTTACAAGGTTATTTGAAAATAACAACCCTTGGAATGTCGCGACTGGCCAATCAGAATCAAGCATTCAAATGAGCCGTGTAATAACCCTGATAGCACACATATGTCTGGTTTACGTCTATTTGACATCTGCATTTACATCTGCAAGACATCTACAATACATCGTTTGCTCATCTGCAATACGTCTCGGAGATGTCTGCTGTCAGACGTCATATAGACATCTAGAAGATGTCTGTAAGATGTTTATGATTTAGAATGGATGTACAGCAGCTCTTTCTAAGATGTTTAGCAGATGTTTTTAAGCAGCAGATCGCCAGATCTTTAGCAGACGTATTACAGACGTTCAGACGTCTCCGAGACGTATTGCAGATGAGCAAACTATGTATTTAAGATGTCTTGCAGATGTAAATGCAGACGTCAAATAGACGTAAACCAGATGGATTGTGCTATCTGGGAACTGGGAATAACTAACCTGCAAATGTCGCAACTGACCAATCAGAATCGAGCATTCCAACGAGCCGTGTAATATATTATTATAATATAGCCTATGGGTACTAGACAAATACCCCATAAATGTTAACCACATGTTAACCAATGTAAAGCGTAAATAAACATACTTGTATTTATCATGTGGCATGGCAGATGAGCACATGTTTAAAACTTGTTTGGTGCCATATGAACACTATTAGCACAAACAGTATAACACTTTAATTATCTTTAATATGATATACCTTTAGAACACAGGTGATACATACACCATGCACCCAGTCAAAACACACGAGAACTGTTGCTCCCAGGAAAAATAACCAAGGTAACAAACAAGGAAGTAATTAAAGTGATGTTTTTCAAGCCATCCCAATGTCACTTTAGCCTTTTTAGGCGAATCGCTAGGTATTTGATTGCCAGCATTGGTTATGAAATCTTCTATGTGAAACTAAATATGTAAGTTAATTACTTCCCAACAAAACTGGGTTCATTGGGCACCCTGCTTTTCTGCACTTTGCCATGTAGTGGTCAAAAATAAAGCGCACCTTTTCAGCCACCATATAACACGTCCACATTCATATTCGACGTATTTGGCAACAACATTTATTTTGTACTTTGTTTAAAATGTCATAAATATTTGGTTTATTTCTTCTCAAGCAGATTAATTTCACTGTGTAGTAGGCCTATTGACTTAATCAAACAGGAAGGAGAAGTTTTTTTAGGATTTAATCCAGGCAATAATATCAACATACATGAAAATGCACTTATTAACATAACAAACTCACGTGAATGACAAAGAACCTAAAAATAACATCATACAATTTTTTATTAAGCATTTATGGTATATAGAAAGTGGAGGCTTTTTACATGTTTGCTAATACACAAGCAGCAGCTGTCCTATATGGGAAAAGCCTAAATTTAATATGTAACCATAAGCTCTGAAAAGTGCTATAGCTTCATCGCAATACATCTTAAAAACACTCAATTATACTTAAATAAAATATAACAGCTAAAATTACAGTGATCTATCTGTTCGGGGTATAGCTCTGACTTTACCCTTTGGATCCCTCTCTCTCATCTAACAGTATATTCTCAATCAGGTCCTGTAGAGAAGAGAAGCTCGGTCTATCCTCGCCGTTGAACTCCCAACAGCGCATCATTATGTTGTGCACCTGAAGAAATAGGCAATGAAATAAGGTACATCACATAGAGATTCATACAGACACAGATTTTGATGTCCAATTTAAACAATTCTGTATATAATTGTGTTTTTGTTTTTACCTTTGGTGGACACTGAGACAGTGCTGGTAACCTCCAGTTATCTTTAAGGAGATTAAAAAGATGGATAGCCATGGATGGACTCTGCACGTAACTTCCTATCTTCTGCATACACAACTGCATGAAATAGCGCATATTTAATACACAAACATTTAAACACATCACTAAAAGGAATACTCTGTAACTTAAAGTGATAGTTTACCCAAAAATGAAAATTCTATCATCATTTACTCACCCTCATGTCATCCCAAACCTGAATGATTTTCTTTCGCAGAACACAAAAGAAGATATTTTGAAAAAAGTTGGTAACCGAACAGCGACGGCACCCATTGACGTCTATTGTGTAGACACAGAACCAATGCAAATGAATGGGTGCCAGTTAACAATATTCTTTAAAGTATCTTTTTTTGTTGTTTTGCAGAAGAAAGAAAATCAAACAGATTTTTTTTTCAGTTGAATCATCTTTGTAATGAAATATATTGGAATAACATAAAGCAGACAATAACAGAATCTTTTGTATTTTGTATTTTGTTTGAGTGAAAGCCTGAAAGGGGCAGCTCAATGTCACGTTGACAGGCATTCATCCATACAGCCTGATTTTATCTACTCACCCTTTTAGGGTTTCGACTGATCTCACAGTAAGAGAACAGTTCGTGTAGAACAATGCCGAAACTCCACACATCTGACTTCTGAGAGAACTTGAGTTCTGATATAGATTCAGGCGCATACCTGAAACAAGCAATGACATATATATGGTAAAAAGCCTTACAAGTATGAATCATAACTGACCCGGCATAAAATCTTCTGATCATCTACAGCGATTAAATCTGTCAACACCACAATGTGTGGTGTTTCATGTGTAAAATGTTGTTCATGTGTAAAATGTTTTTGACTTTTGTCACCAGAAAATGGGACTTTCTCCTGGCTGTGTGACACGGTAATATTCTTTATCCACTGGAATTATCTTCGTGAGGCCAAAGTCGGCGATCTTCACCAGAGTGTCGCTGGCTACGAGAATATTCCGGGCAGCTAGATCCCGATGAACATATCGCATGCTTTGCAAATACTCCATCCCCTAGTTGAAAGAACTTTGTCAGTCATGCATTACAACGCATGTTTCTTTGTATCCCAAAGAATAACTCGACAGACCAGTTATATAACTGACAAATTTAAATCTAAACACATTGGTGTTTGTTTAAGGATGATGTACGTTTTTGTGTTTGTGTGTGCATGTTAGTACCTTACAGATCTGTGAGGCAAAAAGCAGCAGTCGCCGCACACACACGTTCTGTCTGTATTTCTCCATGTAACTAATAAGACTGCCATAGGGGAGATATTCCATCACCAGTCTTGTGCTGAGTCTACCTGTAAGGGTTAAAAATAAAACACATTTGGAATGGTCAGACAGATCAAATGGCAATCCCTAAAGATGATAAAAAGGCTGTGGGCGATACAGTAACTTCTGACCTGCACTGTAGCAGATGCCTTTGTATTTGACAATGTAGTCACAGTGCATGGAGCTAACAGTCTGGATCTCTCTCTGAAAGTCCGCCATGTTGGACTGTTTGTTGGACTGCAGTTCCTTAACAGCCACCAGTTCGCCGGTGTTATCACCCCACGGATCGTAACGACAAAGTTCCACGCTGCCAAAATTACCCTAAACAAACATTTAGGCAAACATATACCATAGTGTATCTGTGCATACAGCATCAACTTTTTGTTTGGAAATCCATTCATTTCTCGTTGGTGTCATAATTTGCTTTTCCTAGTTAGGAAAAGAGAACTTTAATATATGAATAAATTAAGATTATGTATACAGTGTTTGAAGCTTTGGCTGTCACAATATCTGAAAGAATTCACAGTGTGAGGGCTGTCAGGATATCAGTCAAATTCACTTGGTTTGTTTTGTGTTTTGAATCACTTAAAATATGAGCAAACGTTTTTATTGTTGCTGAATTACAATATTATCATTTTTATATAAAAAACGCGATTTCGATGATCATGGTTCGTTAATATCATGGCTATTGTCGATACCTATATATTGTGACGGCTCTAGTTTGAAATAGCACAGGTACGTCTTTTAGATGTCTGCTAACGATCTAGAAAACATCTGCTGTGTAAAAACATCTGATAAACGTCATAGAAAAAGCAGTTTTACATGCATTCTAAATGAAGGTCTCACAGTAAATGTAAAACAGCGCCCTCTATGGGTGGTAAGATTCTCTGCGCTCTTGCACTGTACCTTCCCCAGAACCGAGATGAAGCACAAGTGTCTCTCTTCAAAAACATCCTGTTGTTGTTTTCTGAACACGTTGGGTTTTCTCCCGAGCCCATCGCTCTTGGGGAGTGTGCCAGTTGCGTGGAGGATCTCATAATCTGTCAAATCAGATGTGTAGTTAATGACCATGTTTTTGTAGGTTTTAGGGCACACGTGTTTTATTAAGGGTCAGTTTATGAATTGGATATCAATATAATTCTATTATACCAGTTATAGAGAAATACAATGAAACAGCAGTTTTATACTTAATATATCATAAAAGCATATTTGAAAGTTCATTGATTCATTTTGATTCAATTTAAGCATGAACAGTGATGTACTTCCTGATGTTTTTGTTATTTGCCATTATGTTGAGAATAATTAAAGGGATACTTCACCCAAGTTTCCTCACCTTCGAGTTGTTCCAAATCTGTACACATTTCTTTGTTCTGACGAACACAGAGAAAGATATTTGGAAGGATGCTTATAACCAGACAGATTTTGCCCCCCATTGACCACCATAGTAGGAAAAAATACAATGGTAGTCAAAAGTGCCCCAGAACTGTTTGCTGTCCTACATTCTTCAAAATGTCTTCTTTTGTGTTCAACAGAACAAAAAAAGATAAAGTAATTTTTCCGACTATGGGAGTCAATGGGGGGATCTGTCTGGTTACAGTAAGCATTCTTCCAAATATCTTTCTCTGTGTTCATCAGAAAGAAATTTGTACAGATTTGAAACAACTCGAATGTGAGTACACTATGACAGAATTTTCATTTTTGGGTGAAGTATCCCTTTGAAAAGCATTTTGTGAGACCTGAAGTGATGAGGCTGTTGAGCTGGCGGATGATGCTCCTGCAGGACGGTCTGAGCTCCGGCTGGTACTGCATACACTGAGAGATCAGATCGGCCAGCTCGACCCACTCCAGGGCAGGCAGATGTGAGAACTGTGCGTAAAACTGCTGTTTCTGAAGACATTGAATGATGAAAGGTGTTCGGTATCACTTCAATATATCTTTACATTGAACAACAAACAGATATTTCTCATAAGAAACATACTAAGAAACACTTGTTTTTAAATGATGGTCATATTGTGTATTCTGTATTAATGTGGTGTCTGTACTTGTGTGAGGTCAAGGCCCTGTAGAGGAGCTTCTCCACCATTGAAAATCTCCCATAGAGTTGTTCCAAAACTCCACTTGTCACACTCCAGTTCTACCTCAAGTGTTTCCAGAACCTCCGGTGCCACCCATGGGATTCTGTCTAATGCGACTGCATCACAGAAATGTGCATATTATTCCATAATCTATACCTTACATTTACACATTTGGCAGATGCTTTCCAGACTGCAATCCCGGTGAGTGTTAAATAAAGAATCTATTATTCCCTCTAATAGCATTATATAGTACGGTAGTTTTGTTGCTTTGAAAATAACTGTATATTACCGTCTTTGCCCAGCATGGCCATGCTGATGCCTGGGTCACTCAATTTAATGAAGGGAGAGTTATCAGAGGATGGGTCCCCCTCTCTGGCTAACAGCAGATTCTTCGCACAAATGTTGCCATGTGCAATATTCTTGTCCTCCTGCACATGAAAGCCACACAAAACAAGAACTAAAACTAAACTTAAATACTAAAAAAACATATTTAATGGGTTTGAATAAATAAAACATTATAAAAGAAACAGACAATTATGAAATACATATGATTCTAATGTATGTATTTAAAATATATGGATAGTTAGGGTCACTTGCTCATTATTTATGAACATTTTTCACATGTGCCTGGCACAAGGTTAACTTGTGGTCTGTGTTTGGTTATAACAATTTATTTATATTTAATTCATATGAATATTTTATTATATATGAATTGTATTAAATTAACTTAAAACTACTCAACAATTATTGATTCTTTGCAGAGGTCTACCGGAAGTTAAGTTTGGGCCACGTAACGTTTGTTTATGTTGTTACCCCTGAAACCGTCTAGATTTTAGAATATAACTAAACTCACGTATGGAATAAAAACAAATGTAACTGTGGGAATTGTTTATGACTTCTAAAACCTATGTTATATTTTTGCATTTCTAGTGTATTGTAAGCCTAGAATTTGTAAAAATGTATGTATGCAATGCATATTTTCTCACCAGAAAGTTGAGAGCACATGCCAGTTGTTTGGCTACATCTAGTTTCCAGCTGACCGAAACGGATGTGTTTCTCCTCAGGTACAGGTCCAGTGCTCCATGCTTCACAAACTCCTGCACCATGATGTCTGGGGAGGATACGCTTTACTTGTCTGTACTCTAAGATGTTACTGTATTCACAGATACTTTGACAGGCAACCAGCATAACAAAGAACCCTTTTTGCTAAAGTCATCACACGCTTTTTGTAACTCCTGCTGGGTGTGTCCTCTTGTGTTCATAAGAGGATCTCTACCTTAAGTACCCTTAAATGCGCTTTTACGTCAAGAGAAACATTAGCATTCGTAGATGAGTAAAACACTTACTTTTGGATTTGTGCACACTGATGCCATAAACCAGAAGCAGGTGCTTGTGGGAAATTTGACTCATCAAACTAGCTGCCTCAAAAAAAGACTTTAAAGGAGGAGCAAAAAGAAAACCTTTAGTCAAAACTAACAAAATCCTTGATAAGAATTATTTGCACTTAGTCACCAGGGATTTTTAATCTAAAACTTATCTTCACACATGAGTGGCATATTCCACTATAGTACTCTGAACATCACTATTATGGTTAATGTGAAATAAAATATTCTGTATGCCTCAGTATATTCTTGAACAAAGGTTTAATAAAACATTGTGTCTTTAGAATTTATTACAGTTGTAAGATTGACAGCACACCTCCCAGCAGTTCTTATGACTGGCATCCAGGACCTTCAGAAGGACCTCCGTTGAATGTGTCATCCCATCCCTCTGGTCTGTCTTTGTGCCTCTAAAAATGTGAGTGAAGGAACCTTGACCCAAGCTTTCCCTCTGATGACAGAGAAATAAAATATTTGAGTTGTTTTGAGCCACACTCTACAGAAACTTGTGTAACACATCTGAAAAACATAAACAACAGTATATAATATATCTATATAAAGCTGTTTTTGAGCATTACATCCTCTGTGAGGTCATACCCAAATGAGATCCTCATGTTTGATCATGTGAAATTGCATGTGACTGGGTTTGTGTCTCTGTAACATGGGCGAATTTGGCATCTCTGCCATGCTGCTGTTACGAAGAATGATCATGTTGGTGAGTTCTGCAATGAAGTTAAAATACAATGATGAAAATAAATTTAACAGAAGAAAATACACAAACATTCCTTTACGGTTAGGCCATTAATTTGAATATTTTCCAAGCACCAGAAAGCTCTGAAATGATATGGTTATGATTAGGTGTTGATAGATCCAACTATGGATATGGCTTGCAGATCTTATAGATCCAAAATTTGAGTCCAGTTTCACTAGACCTCTCCCCGTCAGGGAGAGGTCTGACAATCTGAAAATATCAACTCCGTTGTGAGTTAATACTTCAAATCAACCACCAGGTCGATACAGAGATGAAGGGAAGAACAGCAGGAAACGAAGTGATGTTGAATAAAATGAAAGATGGTTTATTGAATAATCTCAGTTGTGCTCAATGCTCAGTCTAGCTTTGTCCAACTTTGTCGGATTAGAAACAGATTCATTAGGTATTATTAAGATTACGTTATCAAAACATTGTCTTGTGACGTTATTATGAACCTTGAGATGGAGACCAGGGAGACTCATATCAGCATAAAAGACAATACAGCACCCAACAGACGATTAAACAATATTAAAGATAAGGACAAAATGTAACAAATAACAAGAATAAAAGTGAATAATAAAATGATAAAATAAATGAATTTATATATATAATAAATGAATATATGATAAATGAAATGTAATAAATGCATTAACTTAGTAAGGGTTAGTAAATATATAATGGAGATAATAATAAATGGAATAATGTAATAAATGAAATAGAATAAAACAAGAAACAAATGTAGGTTATGTTTCTACCCAGATCTATCAAAATGTACACATTTGATTATTTCAATTATTTTACTAAATGAACAGAAATGTTTCACCTTTTGGTCTGGGTGTGCAGCACTTTCCCAGGGTCACAGGGATGTCTGACATGAGAAGTGTGTTGTGCTGATAAAACTCTGTGAGTTGTCTCAGACTACAGAATGAGTTGTGAATCCCAGCCAGGCTAAACTTCTCATTTTTCTCTATCAGACAGTCTTTGTAATCCATACCCAGATGAGTCTATTAAAAGAACCAGAAGATAATCTAACATCATTAACAGCATTAGAAATGCAACCTGTAAAAACAAAATTGTTTTTTGTGGTCATTTAAATTAAACAAATAAAATATAAAACAAATATAAAAAATAACAAATAAAAAAACTATACTGATTTGTTTTGCAAATTGTATAGATCTGGCAGGATGCTATACCTGTGTACAAACAGTGAGGAAGTACTTGTCGAATTCTTTTGGACTGTGACGTAACAGGAACATGCCATTTTCAGCTCCGGCCTTTTTGAGCTTGTGCACCGCAAACTCTGACCTTCAGAAAACAAGCAACAAAATATTACTATTAGATTTTTTCTTTTTCTTATTTTACCACATAAGTTTGTTATGATCGTGCTGTACGTGATAGGGCCATGGCAGTAATTCTGAATGTCTTCCAGCAGGCGGGGCGGTGCCACCTCTGCGCAGAAATAGTGAGTTGAGTCTGTGGTCAGTCTGAAATATCCATCAACCAGAGACACGAAGGAAAGGGCTTCAGTGAGGGTGTGAAACTCAGCCTCCTGTTGGTGGAAAGCGAAACCGGGGCGGATAATGTAGATGAAAGTGATACGTATGTCATGGAAATAGAAAAGAAACAAAATTAAGCTCAGCACAAGTTTTAACACATCAAGTGCTGAATGACACATCAAAAGATGTGATTGGAGAATACAATTTTGTGCCACATTTTATTAATATCAAGAGGTTCTAAAATGCATCACTTGTTTATGATAGCGGATTAAACATGATAAAAGAAAAAAATCATCATCAAACCTTATAGTTAATGAAAAATGGCAAGTGAGCAACAATGACCATTAATTTGACCAATGCACATGTTCATTTCCTGAACGACTGGACACTTTATGCTATAAAGCAAATGTTTAAACGGTACTGTTTAGCGTGTTGACAAAATGTTTATATGCTCTACTACTTGTAAGTCGCTTTGGATAAAAGCGTAATGAATCAATGTAAGTGTAAATGTTTAATATAGTGTCCATACCAAGCAACGGTCGTCTTGGCATGTGAGGGTGACCACCCTTCCCTCCAGGGGCATCTGCTCTTGACAGACACGCTTTATACTAATATCTGTGATCTGAGGAAAGTCACAGAATGTCTGCCAGTCCTGTGAATGGAAAAAGATAAACGGAAGTATGTTTGCAGCCAAACGCTTCTGGGGGACTATTCTCTACCATAGTAGAAAAAGAAAATTACTATGGTAGTCATTGGTACCCCAGAGCTATTTGGAACAACTTGAGAGCGGGTAAACGATGACAGATTTTCATTTAAACTTTCACTTTTCACTTTACAGTAAGTCTTAATAAATCAAAATTTGTCTGAGAGAATTCAAATAGATGCCGATCCAGAGTCTCACCTGGTGTACTGTGGTCTGTACTTGAATCCCTCCCTCCCCAGAGACTCGGATGGATTTAACCCTTTCCTGCTCGCTCTGCTCTAACCATCCGGAGTGATGCATACTGAAGCATTCTGAACCGTAAGCCGGCTCCACCGCGCTTAACTCAATCAGATACTTGAGCTTCAGGTTATGCACCCCAGCCGAGCAGCTGCCCAGCTTCTTCAGGAAACGCTTAAGCGTCTTACGGATCTGATACCGAGCCAGGCGACTCAAGCGCTGTATGTCTCGCCTGTGGGTCTCTGGGAGGCAGGACTTGTAGCTGGAATGGAATAAGGATGTCGGAGTGAAGTTTGTAAAGTTTAAATGCATAACTCTCAATATATCTTATCTTTTCGTATACTATGTCGGCCCTTGTAAGCTATACCTTGTTGTCTTGCAGATGTCTCCAAGACTCTGGTTTCTCTCTTTGGCCATACGCCACAGATCTAACACTGCCATGCCTAAACATTCCTGCTGTAAGCTTAGAGCAGGAGAAACACCTCCACGACCAGACACAAAATCACTGCGGGCCTGAAGCAGGACGACAACAAAGTCAGATGTGAAGGACAGTAAGTGAACAGAAGCAATGGTATCACATCGCTTTTTTTAAATAATCGAGGAGGGTAAAAAAATTCAACAGCACAACAAATATGTGAATGTTTTTACAATCTAGGACAGACTCATAGCTATACCTGTGCAAAAAGATAGTCGATGACACAGTAGTCTAGCACGGCGCAGATTCGTCCTTTATTCAAGCAAAACCGATACGAAGCCTTGGACCCCTGACCGAACCAGCTCGAGAAGAAAAACCTTGAATCATCCAAAGAGAAACATTTTGGACTTAAAGAAAATCTAGTATATTTAAACTATAAACACTTTTGGCTTTGTAACTGCTAGAAAATTAACTCTTAAATCACTCAGGCCCGGTTTCACAAACAAGGCTTAAGTCTAGTACCAGACTAAAATGAATGCGTGACCTGTCTTAACTCAATATAACTTAGCGAACTTGCCCAGAAATATCTTAAAATATGTCAGTGCCATTGTTTTGTCTCAAGATGCACACCAGTAATGTGTTCTTCTAAGACATTTTTATAAAAGCAACATAAATATCTTAATTCAACTAAGGCATAGTCCTGGCTTAAGCTAAGCCATGTCTGTGAAACCGGGCCTCAATGTCTCATTTTTAAAAAACGTTTTTAGAACTTTTTACCACAAAGTCACTTCCGTCATATCAAAATATACAGGATGTGCTGTTTTACTGAAACTCAGTGGATAAAGCAGGGCACGGTAAAAGTGCTCTCCAAATGTGTAAATATATCTAATTGTGTTGTGCGGTCAAAACATTACATATAAAATATTTCTAGCCTTGTCTAGCTAAGGTCAATTTATCATAACATGTCACGAATCATACACACAGACTGAGTGAAAAACATTTTCCCACACTTCATGCATAATTAACCAAATACAGTATCTAAAGAAAACATGGCGAAGGTTTCCAAAACCAAATAAAAACTTTCACTTTTTCCCTTCACACAACAGGAAGATATTTGTTGATACAGTATTTAAGTAAAAAACTGGGTCTAAAGTAGACAATTTCAATAATCCGTTTTATTCTTAATTTAAGAGTAGACTGTGTGTATTTATTGTGTTTTATATAAAGTATTAGTTATTCAATGAGTTTACCTCACTCTGTAGTAAACAGTGATGGTCTCTTCACTCACATTAAATACATGAGTTGGTGGATACCAGTATGAAAGGTCCTCTGGCGCCAGAGAGAAAAGGTTGTGGAACACAGGAAAAATGCCTAAAAAATAGAAATATTCCATTTAAGTTTTAAAAACATGATTGGCACAGTATCCTTTCGTTTTATGTTTACTACAGCATTAGAAACACACATTTAACATAACAATTCTACATAGCGCTTATTAGCACTATAAACAGAAAATTCCAACTACAAACTTAAAACAAATTCATCTTTTTCAAAATCGTATTGAGAAAATGACAATAATACCACATAATTTAATAATACCATGTATTCTGTTTTCTATTAAAAAAAATTCTAAATTAAATCTTTCTGCATGCATGTCAAGCTGCTTTGCAACAATGCAAAACTGTGAAAATCAATAGAAATAAAAGTGAATGCTTGTTTTAAAACAATAACTGAGACAGCATCTCAGTATCGTGGGTTTCTCACCACTGGCTTTGGCAGCAAACACACACACACTCTCAGCAGTGATGTGTCCAGTGGGAATGTTGAGGGTGATCTCAGATTTGACTGTAGGGGAGTGGTACAGGTGCACCTGTAGGGAGTCACAGCTGGACTTTTGACTCCCCGCCCTATCATTCTTCATCAGGGGCACCTCTTCTTCCTCAGGTATGGTCATCTCATTAAAGCAATCTCCTGAGTGGACAAGAACTAGAGAACTAGAATATCTCAGCTCATTCTGACTATCAAAGAGATGTGAGGGTGTCGATGATGGCTCTTCTTTGTTTGATAGAGTAGTGCATATCACTTAAAATAATTTAGTTTCTAATCAGTAACATAAAAAGATCATAGTTATTCTGTAAGGAATGCTCTCATAATTATAGCAACATATTTGTTTACATTACAATAATTTCTGTCTTAATGTATAATTAATGACATGAGCTACGTATCAGAATTCCAAATTAAAAGAAATTTTTACTGTCGTTTGTAAAAGTGTTACGTTCAGAAGCAGTAATAAAACGCAAAATGAATAAAGTTTAACAACATGATAAAGATTTAGTTTGAGCCATTATGAACATACTCTAGCAACAGATGAGTTAACTGCATCAGTTCTTGGAACTCCGGTGGTCATGCACTTGATCAAAGTGAGAGCTTATTCATGATTCACATGTTGATCTGTACTTTCCGTAACAAACAAAATCATGGGTGATTCCCAGAGTACTACAGACTACACTAATATTAAAACCTCAAAAGTTTAATGTTTGAAATGCATCAAGGCCGTGAGGCGAGATAATAACTTCTAAATAGTATACGTTAGTATTTAATAACTTTCACGTTGACATAAATATTCCCACAGCGCAAACTATAAACAACAAACATGAAACGTACATCAACATACATCATCGAAACATACTGTACATCAACATTCACGAAATACTGTATGTATTCCATTTTATTCAAATACTATTTAATTTCTATTTCATTTTAGGTTTTTAAGAAATAGAATAAATACATGTTTACCTTTTGTTATTTCAGAAGAAACCTTGATGATTTGGTCATGTTGAAGAGCTTGTAAATATCTGGTAATGCTGTTGTGAGCTATGGTAGGAGGGTGACATTCGTTTCCGGCAAGAGAGAAACCACAAAAGCACCTTATATTCAGACTTCTTTACCAAGAACGACACTATTGCATGTCTCTCTACCAATTGGCGCCCCTCTATATTTTAGTTTTCCGTCCTATGAAAAGATAGGAATGCCACCCCTGCATACTATAATGATGAAACATAATTCAAGAGTGTGTTTATTTGTGTGAGAGAGAGAGTAAGAGAGAGAGTGGAGCTGCTGGGTTCATGTGTTTTTTTACATGGCAAGATTGAAACTGTGGTTTCCTCTTTCTCTGCTAGCGCTCAGTGGCTTTGTTATTTCCGCTGCTGAGAAAAACTAAGTAGGTTGTCTTCAGTTGGGCCCGATAGAAGCCAGAGCCACATAAAACTCTAATTTTAACACTTGTGATCAGAGAAGTGTGATGTGTGCCTGATAGCCATTTATATTTCAGTTTTTATGACCCCACAGCTGCTGGTTTTAATATCGGAAGCGTTAAAATAAATGATATATAAAAAATAATGCACAAATCATCAAATGGGTTCAAAAAACACATTTGGTCAATGCATAAACATTCTACTTTTATTGGCAACTTTGACGAACACAGATCAAATCGCAGGCTTGGGGCATATTGATAGTATAGTATAGATTCAACTAAATGAAACAACCCGCCCCCATTCGGCCCACTGTTTTCTAACTCTCTTAATAAAATAGTCCTGTAGCGTGCAAAATTATTTCAGGTAACAACATATTCTTTTAAAACCAACATACATATTATTACAAAGTTGTTGGAGAAGTTAAACAGCATTCATATGTTTTCATTAAAACAGTAGATATCAGTTGAATGTCTGTCCTCTGGGCTGAAAATGAGACTAAGCCGACATACAGGTGTTCTGCAGGTGCACGGCATACAGAACCGTTCTTGTGCGTGATTGCATAATAGAAATGAAAGAACTATTGATTTACAGGTCAATGAAACATCTTTCAGATCAGGTGCTGAGGGTCAGGTATTCAGCACTGCCGGCCAAAATGGACGGTAAATAAGACATTACCGTTGACATACTTGATATAAGATATAAGACGGATGAGAATGTATTTGATGTAAAATAATAAAAGTGTTATTCTAAGTCTCACAAGTAATTCCTACAGAAGAAAGCAATAGAAACCCAATAGAAAACATCACAGAAATTCAATTTGTTTCCATTAAAATACCATTATGAACCATTAACTTTTTCCGTAAAAACCATTACAAAATTCCTTTTTGTAGTGTGTTGTGGACATTATTCCAATAGGATTTAATGATGTTCTATTGGTTCTCATCTATCCCACCAATAAAATCCTTCAAATATCAGTAGACAACATTACAGTTTCCAATACAATTCCCATTATAACCAATAAATCTTTTGTGTTTTGGGCAGGGTTCTATTGGGGTTTTTTTTCAGCGAGGTGCACATCAACCATTCATTGTACACAGTGATCAAACTCTCAACTAATGCTATTGTTCTTCTGCAAAAGGAATAGGCCTTTATTCTTGGCTATTTAGTTTGGGACCAAAAATGAAAGCATGTCCTGCACTACTTTTCACCTTTGTTGAGTAAAACATCACCAGTAGCCAAAAGTTCTTTTGAAATGAGAAGGATGTTGGTGGGATTGTGTGCAGTAGCTTCATTCTGTAGAGAAAATAATTTGATTTTAGAAATCAACATCTGTACTCCTGTCTTCCATTAGTCAACAAAGAGATAGCACCCATTCCAACATGTATTATCAGTAAAGCCAATGTTGCTGTGGTGGTTGTGTTATTTTGAAAGTGTTAACTTTGAAGGAAATCAAAATGGCTTACTTATAGTTGGGATAGTTCACCCAAAAATGAAAATTCTTTGATCATTTACTTACCACCCTCATGTCATTCCAAAACTGTGTGACTTTCTTTCTTCTGCAGAACACAAAAGAAGATATTTTGAAGAATGTTAGTGACCGAACAACCGTGGTACTCATTGACTTGCATTGGTTTTATCTAAGTGAAAGGGTACCACCATTGTTCGGTTACCAATATTCTTCAAAATATCCTCTGTTGTGTTCTGCAGAAGAAAGAAAGTCATACAGGTTTGAAATGACAAGAGTGTGAGTAAATTAACTTCAAGTGCTTTTTTAAAAAACCTTCACCTTTAAATGCAACCACTAAACGTACCAAATTTTGACAGGACGCATCACATTTCTTTTCTTCCAAATTCCACCACAATAAACCAGGACCAATAGAATCCTTCTTGGTGGGTCCTGTAGTATTCCAACAAATGTTAATTTAAAGGTACAGCATTATCTGTGGACAGCTGTGCAACATTGCATGTTTAACTATTGTGTTAATATAAGTTTCTCTCACCTGTAATGTAGCTGACTGCCACACCTACCAGCATGACTGTACTTGTTGACAGGGCTCCGAAATAGAGGTAGGAAATTGAATAGATACTTTGAAGGCCGAATTGACTGTATAAGAGTGAAACGTCACTGAATAAAGATTCCTGTGATGAAACGTTAGACACTATACAGTTTCGACAGATCTATACAGACACTTACCCATAATCCTCATTAATTGACGGTGACTGAACCAGCGCTGCAGTGCCATTCAGTGTTGAATTAATTGCCAAACACTGACTATCACTGGTGGGTAAAACGCCCATCACTTGTGGTGTTGGAGGATAAATTGTACTTCCTATAGCAAGCCATAGAGATAGGCAGAAACCCACAGCCACACCCGAAAACACCCCCTAAAACATGTAAAAAAGAATCTTGCATGTCTTGTTATCATTTACTGTATATATAAAATATATATTCTGTTTCATTGGATGAAAGGAAGAAATCGTTCATCTTAATCATGTCTTACTAGTTTATTTGTGGCTGGTACAAACATGCCCAACACAAATGCTCCTAGGAGTGGACCGTTCACCACACCCATGACTGTAAATGACCCCTGAGAGGAAAAAAACATTTACTAGAACACATCCCCCACACTAAAATACAGCATAATTCATATCACGAACATTGTAACTGGTTGGTATCTGTACCTGAAGCACTCCCCAGTCCAGCAGAGAAGAGAGAGCAGCCATCGTAATGCACCCAAGCCCATAAAACAGAGCTGTTTTACACATACAACAAACAAAAAATATAGTTTTCATTGTAGTTGTGCAACATTGTCAGCAAACAAAAATGACAGAATCACATCCATGGTCTTGTAGTTGTTTAAGCAGTACGTATTAAAGGTGTATGCATGCAAGGTCTAATGTATGAAATTTAGCGGCATCTAGGGGTGAGGTTGCGAATTGCAACCAACGGTTCACTCCACCACTCCCTTACGAAGCACTGCGGTGGCTGACACAGAGATAAGATGTCGTCACATTTTTGCTTCTTTGCTGAAGGAGATAACGAATTTGCGAAACTAGAGCAGTTTGTCCGTTTAGGGCTACACACAGCACCTTTAAATCCCTGTGTTGCAGAATGAAAATTATCCTGAGGACAACTCATACATTAAAGTTGGCCTTCCTCTCTGAACCAGTAAAATACTTGTGACATTTTCTAGATAAACATCTACATTATTTATATTATTTAAATGACAGGTGTTCAAACCAAGAAACTCAAAAGAGGAAGTTGAGAAAGTGTAATAATCATCCTAGTTTAAACATCCTCTAGCATACACCTTATCGGTAAAGTCTACATTTGCATGCATGTCTTTGACAACCTAATTATTCTGCTGCAGTGTATCCTCAATAGGCAGTTTTGGTAGTACACAGTGTTGGAAATGGCCAAGATTCACGGGGGGACTCTAGTTGGGGATATTTTTAAACCATATATTGCAGAAAATGCCATTTTATTTATGAAATGTGCATAGCGCTTGGAGGCTATTTTATAGATAAAAAATGTGAACCCCTCTTGAAAATAACTCACATTCCCCCCATTTCCAACCGTGGTGATACATTAAACCACCAATTAACTTTTGTACTGTCTGTCTCTCAAAACCTCCAAAGAGGCCATTGACAGTGTTCGCAAAAAAAGTGACCCAGTTGCTCCATAGGAAAATGAAACGGACTCCGTGCCTACGTCGACCACGTCCCCTGCACCAGCATCCCTCTCCGGATTCACCCATTCATGATCCCCGGATTTTTTAAATACACTTCCCATAATCCCTTGCACGGCACACTGTCCATGATTGCACACACACCTGTAGACCATTTACCCGGACTCTATTTATACACGCATTTCTGCCCATGTTCTTTGTCAGGTCTTCTCGTTGATTATGTTCGTTTAGTGCCGATCCAGTAGTTATCTTTTACTTGTTTACCTGTGGATTACGTAACTGTTTACCTGTGGATTAAGTACCTGTTTACCTGTGGATTAAGTACCTGTTTACCCGTGGATTAAGTACTTGTTTACCTGTGGATCACTTACTTGTTTACCTGTGGATCACTTACTTATTTACCTGTGGATTACTTGTTTACCTGTGGATTACTTACTTGTTTGCCTGTAGATTACTTACTTGTTTGCCTGTGGATTACTTGCCTGTTTGACTTGTGGAGCACTTACCCGTTCACCTCTGGACTTGCAATAAAGTATTATACAGGGTCTGTGGTGTGGCTCGTCTTGTGTCCAGTAAGCCTGCTGAAAGAAGACCTGACCCAACGCAACGATGTCCACACCACAGCCGTCCGCTTCAGCGGCTACACCCAACCCTTTCAAAGATCTGGTCAATACCCTCCGTCAACAACTTCTGCTGTCCAGTCCCTCCACCTCATCCCGTGTTACCAGTCCCATGGCCGTACCCAATCACTTCTCCGGGTCTGTGGATGAATACAACGGGTTTATTCTACAGTGTGAGCTGTTTTTGGAGATGAATGCACGTCAGTTCGAGTCAGAGCAATCCAAGGTCACATTCATCATCTCACGGCTCTCCGGTAAGGCGGTGAATTGGGCGCAGTGTATATGGAGCACGGGGGGTCCCATCACGTTATCCGAAAGACTCTTCGTCCGTCATTTCCGTGAAGTCTTCGGCCAGTCTGCCGGATCCCTGTCTACGCAAGATCAACTCATACGACTCAGACAGGGACAAGCCTCTGTGGCGGATTACGCCTTGCGTTTCCGTACCCTTGCTGTGGTGAGTGGATGGAATGAGTCTGCCCTGGTGACCGTGTTCCGACAGGGATTACATCAGTCCATAAGGTCGCAAATTGCTGGTCTCGATGACCTCATTCAACCTCATTCAACGCTCTGTGCGCATCGCCCAACGTCTAGCTGCGTGTGACTACTACTAACCCGTTACATCTCCTCCACCCCAGAAGACACCTGCCTCCGTAAATCCTCCGGAACCCGAACCTATGCAAGTAGATCGGTATCATCTCTTGCAGGAAGAACGAGCGCCTAACTTTGAGATTGTGTTTGTACTGTAGAGAATCTGGCCTCTTGTCTCGTCCAACCGGCATGACCCGCGGTGAGTACCATTCAGACTATGGCTGCTGTTGCACCTCTGACTCTCACTGATGTGCTGGTAACCACTGCATCACCTCCCGTTTCAGCTAAAGCCCTAATAGACTCCGGTTCAGCTTTGAATTTCATGTCGCTACGATTACTCTCGTATCTCCAACTACCTATAAGACGCAACGAGTATAACTTGAGGATTCAGAATGATTTCGGAAAGCCATTGGGTCGTGGCCGTGTCTGTTTCCACACCCCCTCCATCTCGCTTCGGGTCGGAGACACTCATGTAGAGGAGATCTCGTTCTGGGTTCTGGAGGGTTCTACCACGGACATCATCCTGTGAGGACCCTGGCTTCAGGTATATCAACCTCACATTGACTGTGCGTCAGGAAAAGTCTTAAAGTGGAGTAACCGTTGTCTCAGAGACTGCATACCAAACATTAAGCAAACACCCGTCGCCGCTACAAACTTACCTGTGAGTACCACTTCTGTCGGGAGCCCCGAGGTATCCACCCCTGTTGATGTCCCTGAGGAGTACCGGGCGTGCCAGCTTCTTTTTTGTGGGTAAGAAGGACGGAGGTCTGAGACCGTGTATCGACTACAGAACACTCAATCTCCGCACCAAGAAGTTCACCTACCCTCTTCCCCTGGTCCCGTCCGCCCTGGAACAACTCGCCCATGACACAGTTTTCACCAAACTAGATCTAAGGAATGCATATAATCTCATACGTGTCAGGTCCGGAGATGAGTAGAAAACTGCCTTCATCACCCCATCTGGACATAATAAATACCTGGTCATGCCATTCGGATTAGTCAATGCCCCAGCCAAGGATGCTCAGTCTGTGCCATCTCAAAGGTTCCCCGTCGTCTACCAGAAGGCAAGCTGCTTCCCCTTCCAATACCTCATCGTCCGTGGTCACACATCGCAGTGGACTTCATCACCGACCTTCCCCTGTCTGACACCTTTACCTGCGTGCTGGTTGTAGTGGATCGCTTCTCCAAATCCTGCAAGTTGATACCTCTACCTCAGCTACCCACCGCCTTTAAAACGGCCGAAGCCCTCTTCAACCACTTATTCCAGAATTATGGTCTTCCAGAGGATATCTTGTCAGACAGGGGCCCAAAATTCATATCCAGAGTTTGGAAATCATTCTTCAATCAGCTAGACATCACCGTCAGCCTCACATCCGGATATCACCCGCAAGCCAACGGCCAGGCAGAGGGGAAAATTCAGGACATTGGGAGATACCTGAGAGCCTATTGCCATGACCACCAACACAGCAGGCACCGGTACCTGGCGTGGGCTGAGTACACTCAGAACTCCCTTCGCCAAACCTCCACCGGACATCCCATAATCCCTTGCACGCCACACCGTCCATGATTGCACACACACCTGTAGACCATTTACCCGGACTCTATTTATACATGCATTTCTGCCCATGTACTTTGTCAGGTCTACTCATTGTCTATGTTCGTTTAGTGCCGACCCAGTAGTTATCTTTTACTAGTTTACCTGTGGATTACGTACCTGTTTACCTGTGGAATGCTTGCCTGTTTGACTTGTGGAGCACTTATCCGTTCACCTCTGGACTTGCAATAAACTATCATACGGTTTCTGTGGTGTGGCTCGTCTTGTGTCCAGTAAGCCTGCTGACACTAACATAGAAGGGACAACAGATAATGTAAATTAAATCAAACACTTGCCTCCTGTTGCATATATTTATATATAAAGTCAAAATCTGCACATGTGACCCTGCCTGTGAAAACCCAGTTAAAGTCATTTTTTCTGATTTACCGTTCTACATAAAATCATCCTACATTCTACAAAAATAACCTTGATATCGTTAATACTGAGTACAGCAATGTCAAATATTGAAATCATAGTAAAAATAATGATTCAAATCAAACCTTGATGCTTGTTATTTCAGAATTAGATTAATAGATTAGTTTACATGTCTTTGCACATTTACTTTGGTACGGCATGTCTCTCAAAACCTGCAAAGAGGCCATTGAAAATGTTTGCCAAAAAAAAGTGACGCACGGTCACTATTTCCATATGAAAATTGTGTAGTCTAACACAGAAGGGGAAACACACAAGTATGTTAATGTGGTGGTTGATATGTTACCCAAACATGAAGCTCTGCTGATTTATGCTTGCAAACATTTCACCTGAACTGTCTGATAGTAAAAATATGCCTTCCAATCTACAAAATATTAAAATGCGGAGAAGGGACTGAAGCCAAAACTGTACTGCAATGTTAAAAAAACAGAGAACACAAGTTTATCGAAGAATTAGTCAAATGCAAGATTACTGAGATGCAAGAAGGGTCTGAAAGCATGCAAGGAAATAAACACACATGATATTCTGCATGCACCGTAAGCAATGTTCTGAGAATGTTACTTGAGCTAAAACTAATGAGAAGTTATTTTTGACCCTACATAATGACTTGGAGAGCAAGAGCTGTTTTCTCTGGGAAGCGGCAATTAGCCATGGCTTCATTACATCCTCCATGGTAACAGCAGCCATAGCGTTAATGCTGGTGGAGACGGTACTGTGGAAACAGAAGCAGGTACAGCTACCTCAGTGTCCTTCATTTCATTCAGCAGGCTCATCAAAACCACACAATGTTCGGATTGCTTTAAGCACCTTAAAGTTCCACTGTATGCACAGGCTAGAAAAAGACCCGGGAAGCCCGGATGATTCCTGAAAATGTCCAAGACCATGTATGGCATGTACTGTCATAATGAAGATACAGTAAAAGCATCAGGACAGTCATTAATTCAAAACCTGTTATTGCCTTTATTGATGTACCTGGTCAGGTGCAGATATTTTTCCGGCTGTCAGTGGATCACAGGTCGAGTACAAAGCAAACATCACGATGCCACAGGTGGCTGCACTGCTCACAATAAGACACAGACCTACCTGGTTAACCAGCAGGGCCCTGCAGCGCAAGACAAGAGTGACACATAGTGGATTGGTATCTCAATGAAAATATGCACTGTGCAGGAGTAATGTGAGGAGACCATGACACAGTAATGCTATCAGATGCTAATACCATGGTTCAAAATCAACATATTCATTTACTCTATGTCAAAGAATCCTTTTTTGTTACTACTAAACAAACTGTATTTTATTAAAGCAATAAGCCCGCGAAGCAGTGGGTTACAGTGCATTTTATAACAGCTAAGGGCGTTGTGGCACGACGCGAAGCGGAGTGCCTAAAACCCCGTAGCTGTTATAAAATGCACTGTAACCCACTGCTTCGCGGGGCTTATTGCTTTTATAAAACGGTTATTCCATATGCTTAGCAAGGTTTCATAAAATAAAGTAAATAAAATGATATTTAGGCTATGTGGTGCGGTCAGCCGTTATATATTGAGGTATTTTATAACGGCTTAGAACTCCGCTCAGCCAATCAGAATCAAGGACCAGAACTGACCGTTTTATAATGAGGTATTTTATAACGGCTTAGAACTCCGCTCAGCCAATCAGAATCAAGGACCAGAACTGACCGTTTTATAATTAGTCTTATAGTACGAATGGAGTGATTGTAATGGCTTATATACAGAGACTTATTCACTCACAGTTGTGCTTGTCTTTCCGTCCTGCATGATATGTAACGCTGCACTTGAGCCTGATTGGCTCCGTACATGGATAACCACACCATAGTCCCGCCCACAGTGAAACTCCAGAACGAATAGCGCTGCTGTGGGTCTATGCCAAAGCTGTGAGACAGGGGGAGATGTGGAGGTACAGAGCTTTAAAACAATCCAGCAAATAAAATTTAATTCATTTGATGAATTCAAAAATGCTTGATGTTGTTTATACTCATTGAAATTGATGCGTGATCCATTGTAGGCAATCTCTAGAACCCTCGCCGGCCCTCCGGCCAACACTGTGCCCTGAATGTAGATTGCAATAAACCCAAACAGCATGACCACAATTTGAAACACATCGGTCCAAATGACGGCCTTCATACCACCCTGCGAGAAAACAGAACATTACAAATAATTACCCATGTGCAATACTTTATGATATGTTAAAATTGATAAACAATTAAAGGGATGCTCCACACAAAAATTTAAATTCTGTTATCATTTACTTACCCTCAAGTTTTTCCAAACCTGTAAACATTTCTTTGTTCTGATCAACACAAAGAAAGATATTTGGAAAAAATGTTAGCAACTGACATTTTTGGGACATCATTGACTACCATAGGGGGAAAAAAATATTATTGAATGTAGGAAAGCAAACGATTCTAGGGCACCTTTGACTACCATTTTAATTTTTCCTACTATAGTAGTCAATGATGTCCCAGAAATGCCAGTTGCTAACATTTTTTCCAAATATCTTTCTTTGTGTTCAACAAAACAAAGAAATTTATACAGGTTTGGAACAACTGGGGGGGGTGAGTAATTCATGACAGAATTTTCATTTTTGGTTGGAGTATCCCTTTAAAAGACATTATGGTAACGTATCTTGTGACAGCATGATTCATTAAACCTACCACAGTTGTGTAAAACGTGCAGATGATTCCGGATGAGAAAAGAGATGCCCACATATTTAGACCGGTAGCTTGATTGAAAGGAGAAAAAATGACTGATAAAGAATAAACCTTCAATTTTCAACATCAACCGCTCACATTATTTGGTTTTGGTAACAGAGACATTATGCTTCTTTACTCACCTTGATTCATGATGACTGCAGGAGCGAAGATCACTATGCCAGTATAGAGGAGCTACAGGAAGAGCAAAACATCAATCTCAAAATTGTGCATAATAAATATCATTCTAATGTTAATGTAACTAAATCCCGGAATTCAAATTGTTCAGCTGATAAAAAAAAAAAATTTTGTTTAACATTTAAATGTTATCGTAATGTAGATGTTGTGCTGAGTTTGTCTTACTGTGGCCACAATAAACTGCAGACTCCCCAGAAGTTGCATCCCTCTGCCAAACCTCAACCCTAAATACTGACACACAAAAAACACTGTTCACACATATATACATCTAGAGCGAGTTCTGAAATCATTTTTAATTTACATTTTCATTATACTTGGATATAAACAAACAAATAATTCTAGTTAAAAAAATGAAGGGTCCATGCCAGATCAAATGCAATCTGTCAGCAAATATTAGGATAATAAGAAAAAATCTTAAGAAATGTATTGATTAACAAAAATGTAACTTACATATATTTTTTTATGCATATAATGTGATTTGTAATTAAATGATAAATTAATTTAGAAAAAAATGCAAAATAAAAACACAGTGGTCTCGGATATCTGAACCCTGCTCTACCCACACATGGCATTTTATCTCACACTGCTGAGAAATTATTGAGATTCCATGTGCAGGTGCGTCTGGTGAGATCCATGCTATTAAAATTAACTGAATTAATACCATTAATAATATTTAGCCCAAATCAAAATACTGCAAGAAAATGGAAAAATCCAAACCTGACTTGAGCTGGTAATTTTAAGACGATAGAACACAGGTACGAAAAAGACTGCAGTAATGAGGGAGTTAAGCGATTGTCCAAGGCACATATAGAGGAACTTAAAACCATATAAATAGGCCTCTGATGGGACACCGAGCACCTGGACAGCTGACATAAAGCTGGCACAGAGCGACAGTCCGACAGGCACAGCAGAGAAACCCCTGCCCCCAGTGAAGAAGTTATCCACGCTGGAGGGACCCGGGGTTTTTCTCAAAGACTGGAATAGCCCGATAGCCACAGACACCCCAAGCATAGCAGCAAATACTGCATAGTCCACCAAAGAGAAGCCCAGTCTGTCCATAGTGCTGTCTTGTACCTAAATGAGTAGAGACCTTCTCTTCGAGGGGGTTATCAGCTGTAAAAACAAACTGTGAAAACACAAGCATTCTTAATGGACCTCCTGTTATGCCCTTTTGATTTTTAAACACCAGCACTCATGCAGTCCACCGTATCATTTAAGGTAACACCAGAAAAAACAGATTGAGTACAAAATACAACAGGACAATATTTAATATCTATATGTATTTTTATGCTTAAACACTTACCTTTTGAGAAAAATATTCAGAACCATGTGAGGGTTCCACAGGTCACATAACCAACTCATATGGGACGATAAATAGTAGTGGCTGAAAATGAGGTGGATGAGGTGGATATATTTTTCTAGGCTTAAAATTCTGATAACTGAAGGCAGTCTGAGGGGTGGAGAGTTATGAATTAAAATTATATATAAAGGGAGGAGCATGTTGTGATTGACACTCTCAGAGGCAGTTTTTTGCAGGTTGATCCTCTCCAAAACTGTTTAAATAAAAGCTTGAAACAGTTTCATGCCTAACCTTACTGACTATTTATCTAAAGCATATCATTTTGATACCATGTTCTACACATGTACTCATAATCGGCATTGGGTAGATGCCGGAATATACAATCTGATAACATTGTGCATGACACATAAGAATGTGAAGGAATGAGCTGGTCCAAAAATCAACAGTTTATTTTTAAGTAACTTAAATACAGTTGCTCATTATGTACTTTAATTACACACTGTACTTTCAACAATTCAACAATAAAAACATATTGAATTTAAAATCTAAATTCAGGCAAATTTGTCTAAAATTAGTTAGAAATGCAATCATATAAAATATATGTATTGAAAAGTGTAATGTTTACAGCTTGTTACATGTTTAGTTTAATCTTTATATATTTAAAATATAAAGATTAAAAAAAGAGTTTAATTTCTATAATCCATGTCGTCAAGATTAAATTACTTATAAGAAACCAATTTGTAGTGACTGAGTAATGCCATTACATTTTATTGAAATTAGTCAGTAATTTTAATACAGACCTGACGATGTAATTAGTAATTAATTTAGAAGTAATACAATCGCCAGTTAGCACATCGTGCTGAGTAACAGATCATCAGGCTTGCACAAATGTATGGCGTCCATGCTAACATTTCACTAGAGGACATACTCAATCATATTTTTTCATACGTTTGGATCCAGTTGTATGTTTACATTCGGTGTAAATCAGCCAGATAATGTGAACTCGGGGTAGTATATACAGTATAGGCCTAGTTTATTTTCCTGTATTCCGTCCCAAACCGCCTCAAATCTGAAGACATTCGGCGAATGACATCACAGTACAGCGAAGGCTATGTAACCGCCATGCCTCTAGGCGGCGCTAAATGAAGCGTTTCATCTGTCACGCAGCATCTTGAGAAAAGGGCGAACGATACCCCGGGAGGCTGGCGCAGGAAAAGGTTTGTGCTGTTAGATAGAAATATTAAATTAGGTGTCTAGGATTAAGGTTACATATTAAAATGACATGCATAAGAATGCCTAGATCTTGCTTTTATTACTTTTTTTTCATAGAAGCGCGTGCATTAATACCGTTGTTCCCTGAAACCATTTGGATTAGCAAACATGCTATCTACTGCTTTCTTATGTTCGGCATTGTAAACAGGAAATTCAAATGTGTGCAAAATTTCTATTTAAATCTTTTTTGAGTTGTTGAAATGTTGGAGGATTTTGATATGACTTCTTTTCCTCTAGCCATGCCATGATATGTTCTGTAACTAGAAAAGCAGGTGTCTTGCATATTTCTGTGTTTGTGTGTAATAGAGAAAGATTGAGGTGAGTGCGTGTAAAGGACAATGTGACTTTTTGTAAAAAAAATTCACCCTTTGTAAAGATATCACTCACAAACGTCTTGTGGTCGTGGAGAGGAAAAATATGTTCAAAATTCTTTTATTAAAGTTGAATAAACTGGGAGACCAGATTGCAGGAACACAGTGTGTGTTTTCACATTACACAGCCAAATAAAGCAATAAAAGGGAAAAATCCACACAACATACTGCTTTATAAACTTCAAAATGATTATTAAAGAACAAACATCAGTCATTTTCTACTGATGAATTAAATATAGAATCGTAGGAAATGTATAACCCAGTCTGTCAATATGACAGGTCTTTCATACCTCAACATCTCATCATGTCACTAAAAGGTAGTCATGTTCTTAACCTTACCTTCACAGGGAAGTCCCAGGAATGCCGAAGAAATTCCAGGGGGAGAACTCCAAATCGGCCACTGCGAGGGCCCGGAAGGCCGAGGCGAAAGCAGTAGCTGATGCACGCAAACAGAAGGAGCTTGAAGATGCGCTCTGGGAAGATAACGACAAGCGTGTTGCAAAAAAAGAGCAGAGGAAGGTAAGACTTTTGCCTTAGTTTAAGCACTCATATGCCCAAGAAAAATGGCATTGGCAGCACTTTGTATAAAATCAGTAAAGATCCATCACAACACCTTGTGGAATTGCAAAGTATAGTAATGAACACAAGGTGGCAGAAAAGATCTTACTCTATTTCATAGTCAAATCTTTGTCCTAATATACTTTCTGATATGGAAGGGTTTTTCATACGCTGACTCTACAGGCTTGCACAAACAGGATTAAATAATAATCAGAAGTGCCACCACGCCAATGTTTTCCTATGTTATGTTGTCTAACAATCATCTGCAGTTGGCTGCTAATCTTGTATCTGAATGGCACAGCTGTCTTCCTCGCTAAAGCAGCAGTCTGAGTAGAACACAATAGATTAATACATTGTGAGTCGGGTTTAAGGTTGCTCAGGAAATGAGGATCTCGCAAACAAAATGAAAGCCGAAGCCTACTCGTTTAATGTAACACCGACATGCAAGTTCTAATATCCTCTATCAATCATGCCGTGTATTGATGAATGTGTTAACTGTCGGTAATGGAGTCTGTTCGGAAGCTTGATTTTGAAATTGATATGTTGTAATTGGAAGTTTGTGATTGGTTGTTTTTGATGCAACCAAATTCTATTTTATTATTTTTTAACCTACCCCTGAAAAGATATACTATATTATAAAGCTATTATGTTATATTTTAAAGGACTAGTTCACCTTCAAAATGAAAATTCTGTCATTATTTACACGCCCTCTTGTAATTCCAAACATGTATGACTTTCTTTCTTCTGCAGAACACAAAATAAGATATTTTGAAAAATGTTGGTAACAGAACAGCACAGACCCCCCATTCACTTCTATTGTAACCAAAGCAAGTGAATGGGGGGCTGTTTACAACATTCTTTAAAATATCTTCTTTTGTGTGTTCTGCAGAAGAAAGAAAGTCATACAGGTTTGAAATGACAAGAAGGTGAGTAAATGATGACAGAAGTTTCATTTTGAAGGTGAACTACTCCTTTAATAGTAGCCTATTTGATATATGGATAGCTAGATATCGATCGAGCCTTTTAATTATTAGAAGATATTTTAAAAGTTTTCGCATTCCCCTTTCTTCCCCCCCAGCCGGTCCCTATTTTCCTCCATGTCATTCATTATTCAGCTGGTGTTGGCATTTGCAGTCAGCGTCAGCACTGTTGGCATGATGTGCCAGCCTACTAGGTTAAGTGCAGCTGGTAAAGAGCTCCTCACGCCCTGTTCCTTTCCTCCTGTTCCTTCCATCGCTGCCATCTGATCCCTGCTGGCCTAACAGAGTCAAACCGCTGTTATTTTACAGCAGCCATTCTGCTAATTACACCCCATGTTCCTGGGTCACTGTAAGGGTCCAGACGAGCTCACCTGCTCCGAAAACACATTGATTTGTCTTGTCATTATTATAACTGTCTGTGACTCGATGTCGATCAGGCTGTCAAAATGTACTGAACAAAATGTATTGTCACATGTAGATTTACAGAGAAATGTCAAGAGAGACTAGCGTATCTTGGTTTGCGACCTGCCGTGCACTTTATCTGTGTCACACGAATGACATTTCAGCCTCTGCTAAACATTTGAAGGTGTCATCTCATTACGAGTATCTCCTTACTGTCATGTAACTATTTCTTTGGACATTATCAACAGGAAGGTGGCTGGGTTGATAGGATGTGGCCAGCTAAGACAAGCACTAATCCTAGTTACCATTACTTACCCGCCTTGCTGACGTAGAGTATTTCTAAACGGCCAGGAGGCGTCTCTAATTTCTTTACTGTGCTCTGCAGTTTACACTTACATTTGCTTAATGATCGTCAGGCCGGCTCGATAACATCAGTCCAGTCGTAATTTAAAAGAGTGTGTGCGTCTGTATACAGGATGATAAGGAAAAGAAGCGGCTGGAGGCTCTGGAAAGGAAGCGAGAAAACCAAAGGCTTCTTGATGAAGAAGATGCCAAGATAAAGGGTAAACAGACAAAAGAAACACCATGTAAAGTGACTCAAGCCCAGATCAAGGAGAACCTTCAGAGTAGCCAAAATGTTAAAGAAATCGAGGAAAAAGGTAAGAGGCTCGACCACGTGCAAATTCCGTTCCAAATTAAATTATGATCACGGTGACATAACAAAATGTAGCAAATGCTGATTAAAAAATCACTAGTGAAAATTTATAGTATTCATACTGAGCGCAGTGCAAAATTTTGCTTTAATGTCCAACAGAGAAAAGCCACTTGGAGATGCCACTCGAGGAGAACATCAATCGAATTGTTCCAGAAGAAGGCACGGTGGAGGCACGGACCATTGAGGATGCCATCGCAGCTCTCGGGTATCCTACAGTATTAGATGAAGATGACTATTGTTTTAATAAGTCATTACATATCTGAAGTCGTATCAGTAACCTGAAATGCCTGTATAAATCAAAAGTTTACGCCATATAAACACATTGTTTGAAATATCAACCATAATTTACCAACAATTTGTCTGTGTGAATATCTAAACAGATGTAGTTCTTTGTATGTCTTTTTCAGAATAAGGCTTAACCCAGACCGTATCATTTAATAATGATTTGATAACGTTCCTCTGTGTAGCAAGTTTAAGACATTGTTCTACAATTGGATCATCCTTCAGTAATTTTTTCCTTTTTTTAGCACTAAGGAGGATGTGGATCGACACCCTGAGCGCCGCATGAAAGCCGCATTTGCAGCGTTTGAGGAAGTGAACATGCCGCGTTTAAAAATGGAGAACCCCAACATGCGGCTTTCACAGTTGAAACAGCTGCTGAAGAAGGAGTGGACAAAGTCCTCTGAAAACCCCCTTAACCAGCATGTGGCCTCCTACAACTCTAAGTAATCCAACATGACGGCACTAAAAGTCCCCCTGGCGCTCCACACAGATCCTAATAGACACAGACTGCACCCAGATTTAATTTGAAGATAAAATTAGGAAAGATGCATGCACAACCTTTGTTGATTCTTTCTTTTATTGATGAGCCATCTGCAACCCATGTATACAATTTTATAAATTATTTAACCTGATTTACTCATCTGTTAATCCTTGGCCAGTGTAGAGCTACCGAGAATGTTTCTAGTTTGGTTTGAGTAAACGCAGAGTGGATTCTTGACTAGCACTTGTGTTGAGCTAATGAGGTAAAGTGTGGTTAACCTGACCTTTTTTCTGTGCTGTGGTCATTAGGGTTCATCTTCTCGCCTGTGTATGGAGAAGAGATGATAATTGAGCTAAATTCAGATTTCTTATTGATTTTACGTGGCTCTTTGTTTTGAAACTGCACTTTGGACCTTATATGGACAATATCACCATATCCAAGGATGAGTGGACTAATAGCCTTTGGATTCCTATTCATGTGCATTGACTGGCTGCTGTAGTACAGTACCGGTGCCGAACAACGCTAATGCGTTTCTGGGCTTGCTTTGCGTCTTGTGGAGAAGAAAAACTCAGTAGCTCTTGGAAAACTTAAATAAAAGAGGAAATATTATTACATTTGTTTTCAAATTTCCTTTCTAAGAAATGGCGACAGCTTTACTTTTTACATTTATTTTGCTTAACCCTGGTATTTCTCACTGAATTTCTTTCATCCTGTGTTAAAGGACACTAAAAATGTCTGGTTTGTTTTGCCCTGACTAATATGGCAGTTGTCTTTCATGCAAAATAAATAATTTCTATTAACGTAAAAGTTCAGTAACGGAGGAGCAATCGGCCGAGTCATATCGAAGACCTAATATGTCATTTCTCATAAACATCATTTTAAACTATTTCTATAGGGGAAAAACTTGCATCTTTTGTGTCCTCTGAAGTTTTTCCCCTCACAACCACAAAAGACTTGAAGATGAGGTGATTCTTTAAACATACTCTGGGTAAATTTGCTTTTAATAACATCTCTGGTAGTACACAAGCAGCAGACATTAGATGGTCACTGAGCCCTAAGGGACGTTCTGGAAGGAAATGAAATTAGCCTGTAGGCTGGATAATTCCCAGCAGCCACCTTTATCCTCCGCAATAACACTCTTTAGCACTTAAGGTAATTTATGGCTATAATGTATCATCAAACACAGTCAGACCAGGGAAGCCGTGGGTCATTTAGAGATTTGTTTCGCGATAACCTTGCCAATACTTGCTGCTGTTACAACATCTTTTCCAAGCAGAACGTCTTGCCTGTAAAATAATAGTTATTGTGAAGTGTAATTGTTAAACAAAAGCTTTCCAAAATTATATGTTGTCAATTCTCCGGATGGTTCCATGCATTGCGACATCAGGACGCAGTTTTATTTTTAAACCAATTTGCACGTTATTAGTCGTGACCCACTGAGAGTGTTAATTAAAAAAAACATCTTTCTTTTCACGGGGGCAGTTACTATATTTGGCTAATCTCTATTAGCAGCGCTGATTTATCATGCTTGTTTTATCAAGATCAGTTCAGTGACTGAATTAAATCCCAGGGTTTCTTAAGTGCAAAATTCTTTGCTAAACGAGTAGTCTACTTGCTAGATCAAACTGATAAAATCATCTGATACTCCACGCAACATAAAGAATCTAAGAGGGCGAGACCCTGCTATCTTAAAAAAACATTAGGACTGATAGCACGTTTCCCTTATCAAAGAAGGCTTGAGTTGGTTGATGTCTGTCTATGACAAAATGCATACAGCTGCAGAGAATTATTTTCAGTTTTTCTTTTTATACAATTTACACACAGCAAAATCACCAGTGTTAAAAAAGGTCAAATTAACTCTCACAGTATATATAATCCACACTTTGAGAGTGTGGATTATATACAGTATACTATACACTGTGAGTGTTAATTTGACATTTTTTAACACTGGTGATTTTGCTGTGCAGAATTTACTATTTATAGGTATGTGTTAAGGTACAATGATTATTTTCGTTTCATTTTGTGAACTACTAACAATATTTCTCCCAAATTTCAAATAAAAATATTGTTTCTATTTGCATTTATTTGCAGAAAATTAAAATTGGAGGAACAGGTTAAAATAACAGAAAAGATGCTCTGTATTTTTTCAGACCTCAAATACTGCAAAGAAAACAAGTTCATGTTCACTAGCAATACGACAATAATATTTGTACATGTATTAGGAAAAGTTCAAATTAATATAAAATATAATATAAAAAATCAGTTTTCATGTGTCTTGTTATGCAGCCAGTCTTTCACATTGCTGTTGGGTGACTTCATGTCATTCCTGAGGTTTGATTTGGTTGAAATTCAACAGACAAAGTGAAATGGCCAGAATACATATAGAAATGCTGATCAAATGAAAATTTGAAGTGGTCTCTTAATTTTTTCTGTATTTCTCGTGTTGTAGTCAGAGGCCTTTATACAGTATATACAGTTATTGAAATCTTGTTAACAGTATACAAAATTGTCTAATGATGTTCAGAAGTGCATTCTGTAATATTATATATGAAGAGTTTGTTTCCAAAATGAGAGAACTGAGAGAATTTTTTCAAAAATCATGTTTTTTATTACGTTATCAGGTTTTATTGTGTTAATTAGCTGTATTTTTTTGTTATTATGGCTAAAATCAAAACAAACCAACTGTAGTTTGATTGATATTAATTGGAATGCACAATAAAAACATGTTTTTTTTTTTTAAATGGAGTTATCTCATTTTGGAAATAAACTCTTCAAATACACTGGGGTATACACAAAAAATACTGGGTTATTTTCAACCTAGCCTTGAGTTGAAAAGGGATAAACCCAGCCGCTGGGTTAAATGAACCTAGAAAATGCTTTATATTTGATCCATAGGTTAAATTACAACCCAGTGGTTGGGTTCGTCCCTTTTTGGCCATTTTTTTAGCGTGTATATTTAAAAAATATATGTTTCATTCTTACTATTTTTCATACATTTTGTGTTGTGTCCTCCAATATAGCGTTGATAAATTATTTAACAGTAAAAACCATGAACCAGATATAGCCGTACATCCCTCAGAAACTACCCACTTTCCTTACATTGATTCCTTACATTTACCCACTGAACCCTTCTGTTTGTGTACATGTACACATCCAATATCCATGTTACCGTTCAACGTTTGGTGTGATGTGTGTTGGGCTTTTATCCGAGCTGCAGAGGGAAAGATAAGAGGGTTTGCGAAGGCCTTTGAACTGCTGAGCATCAATCGCAGATTTCTCTCCCATCTATTTCAACCAGTTCCTCATCTGCGGACCTCAATGTATTCGACTATCTTACCCAACCCAAGCAGGAGATACAATAATAACACCTGACACTTAAAGCAGAAAGTGTGGTACGTTTGCAACCTATCCTGTTTTGCAAAGCCCATTTCTCTGTGCTTCTTGTTTCTTTGTCTCCTTATCCATTTGCATGCCAACCCTTATCAAGCTGGGCTGTCCTTTCTTCAGACTGCATCCTAATTATACGTCTCAAAAGAGAGACCGGCCGACCCCCTACATCTGACAAGCGTCTGAGGGAAAAGCTGCTTGTCTGATGACTAAATCCTGTTTTCTCCAAAACGGCAACCGTCACTCAACCCTCACGTATGTTAGGGGATCCGAGTCTAACATGCTTGCTGGGGGGAAGGAGAAGGCTATTTCTGGAACTGATATGACGGTAAGGATCTCAGAATATCTGTTATTTATGCTTTTGGAAATTGCCAGTGTTTTATATCTGTTTGTCACAATCAATTTGACCATGAAAAGGTGTCTTAAAGCAAACTCAATCTTGTGTGCTCGGGCTCTTGGAAAGTTATTTAAGCAAAGCAATTGCACAACAGGTGTCACTCCTGAGCAAAATCTAGACGAATCTAAATGACGTTTTGCTTTGTACTCTTGAAACAATATGCATTGGGTTATAAAACAGCAGATTTCTTGAAAACTATTTTGGAGAAGCTGCGTCTTTTTTAATGACGCATAGCAGAAATGTTTTTAATACTGATGGCAGACATTTTGTTTTAACACGACCGCATTCAAATCTGGATGGTTAAAAATAGTTGTTTTGGCAAGGCAGGGTTTTAAGAAGGGTTTGTCTGTGTTTTATATATCATATTTATACATTATGTGTCATGCAAGAAATTAGCGTAAAATCTCTTTCCCGCCACCCAAACCCCCCCTCAAGGGTAAAGTAATGAACTCTCATCTGCTTGTGACAGGGCCTCCGTATCGTTCTTTTTTCTGTTGGACAGGATTGTGTTTTTATACAAAAGACAATACAGTTAGAAAACATAAACATCACACTCTTCAAAATAAAGATGCTACACAATGGCAATGGCTAAATGCTTCAGTCTTTAACAAATGTATAGCTGTTGCACAAAAGGTTTTTTGTAGAGGAAAGGGGGTTCTTTAAACCAGGGGTTTTCAAACTGGGACCCGGGGGGGTTTAAACCAAAGACAGCAAAATGTGTAAAATTCTATTGAAGATTATTACATTTTTATTTCTAAAAACAATATGTTGTCTTTATTATATCCCACTTACTATATGTCTAACAGTTTAAATGCTTCTTTATACCAAAAATGGATTTCTATTTTAGAAAGGGGGTCCCTCGCAAAAGGTTCAACATATTTGGGGATCCTTGGATTGTTAAAAGTCAAAGGATTTTAGAGAACCAAATAGTTCCTCTATGGCATCACTGTGAAGAATCTTGTGTAGCACCTATACTTTTAAAAGTGCACCGTATTAAGATGTTTTTTTATTTAAATTGTACTTTATACTTTTATAATTTATACTACAAACTATGAGGAACTGAAACCGCATTAACTGCTTTAGTGCATTATACAGCAAGCAATAGGTGCTCCCCAAAGCTGCTGATCTGAAGCAGTGTTGCTTTTTCTCAGCCCTGAATATTTCCAAAGAAAATGATCCTGAATCAGAAAGGTTTTTAAGTGAGATCTATACTTAGAGCGACTCTAACCTGCCGGTATCTGTGGGTGAGAAGTTCGAACACGGTTTAATGAACAGGCGGAATGGCAGAGAAGAGATATATAAATAATGCACGCTGAGACGCCCTTATATAAGAGATGTCAGCCTGATTGCTAAGAGAATTACTTACAGAGAACCGTTCACGCTTCTGTACAGGTTAAAATAGAAAGCAGATGGCTCTTCTGTTGTAAAAGTGATACGATATTAAATACCTGATAGCCCATAAAATTGCTCTGTTTGCACGGTGTGCTGTTTCCATTGAAATCCCTGAGTGGTTTACAAATTACAATCTGGTCCCTCAGGGGACCAGATGTCAAACTATCTATATGTGTTAAGATTATTTAATTGAATAATTACTGAAGACTGTTCTTCTGCCCCATCTGTACAAAATTATATGTATTATTCATTTAGGAATATAGTAGATATTGTAATGTGGCATAATTCAGTATATGTAGAAAATGTACAATGTGTTGTTTCCTTATTGGTCAACATATCCATGCTCACTTAATGCCAGCTAATGAATTCTGTAAATCCAGTGCCATTCTGGCTTTCAATGTAAGGTTATGTTCTAAAAAAGTGTATTTCTAAATGTCAAACCAGGTCACCTCTGCAGACCCACCCCCATATACACCTGCATGCAGGTCTCTGTACGTGGAGTGGGAAAGGAAAATGAATAATTCATGTGGCTGTAAGCAACATTGCCTTCAAAACCAAGCAAACGATACTTTATTCTGGCCAGCAGCGCATACTGGTCTCCAGGGCTAATTACTTAATGAAAAAGCTCAAATTACCAGCTTCCTTCATTGGTGCACCAGATCCACTCTGAAGTTCAACTTCGAACCATGTGTTTTGGCATCGGCCTCGCTGACATCTGCACTCAATCCTGTGAAAACCTACACCACTATCCTGAAATCTAAACAACTTTCCTCTTGTGTTTCAGGGCTTTTGAAATTGGTTCAGTGCTGGCTTAGGCGCGCGTGCTGGCTGAATGAATACAACTGAATAAAAGCGTGGCTTGTTGTTTGATAACATGAAGATGTAGTTGCTAGGTTTCATGGGAATTAATATACGTTCACTCTCTCGTCTGTTTGCAGGCCACCCGGAACGTCAAGAAGACCTCAGCATCAGATTCAGCACCACATATGGATTAAATATGTGATCGGCTGGTTGTAATAATCACGACATGATTCTGGACAACAGTTATTTAAATGACCAAGCTTTTGTTTCTATGGACTATAATGGTGAGGATGATTCACCAACCTGACCAACCTGAACTAAAAGGCTCTGCCCGTGGGTGCAACTGTGCTCAGCCTGGACACTGATTTTAATATTTCTCCAGTTCATTGGTCACCACATGGGACCGAACCAGCAGGATTTGCATCATCACCTTTAAAAAAAGGAGCAGAATTAAGAAGTGCATGGACTTTGTAGATGGACACCATGGACTTATGCTACGCATTTCTCTTCATTATTTTATTGTTTTGCATCTTAGTGAGCTCATTCATATAAACACTTTGAGTGTCACATGAGGGCGGTGCTCTCTGTAACTCCTTGGTGACGTGATGAGGCTGGTCTTGGTCAAACCTACCAATGAAACGGGCCTTCTTGACTCGACCGGTGCCACACGCAGTGAAAGGGTGTCGGATCATTGCAACGCAAAGCGGCAGTCGCAATCCGCCGCAGGTGAGGGGGGGATGCAGCATCAATACTCGGGAGCTGTCCATCAGCACCACCACCATCACAACAGCGCTTCCACCAGACCAGCCACCCCAACGTGCAGTCTGCCTCCACCGGTCCTAAACCAACGCTGCCCCTTGCCAAAGCAGAGCCAGAAACTGCCCAGTCCATTCAGTCAGGACGACTGCTCGCTGCAACGAGGCGGTCCAGCAGCACCAGTGAGAAGCCAAGGGAGCAACCCAAGTCTCGAAGACTGTTCCCTAAGTCGGCATCAGAGCATCACGCAAGCGGAAAGGTTCGACTCCCCGCGCAACCAGTGTCGCCACTCAGAGGCGGCAAATCCTTGCCAACGCCACGGCGCCTGGTGCCCTCAGAGTTCGTCACATCATTGCGGGAAAGCAGCGAATTGCCAACAAGACCGTTTCTCGTGCAGCTGCGGCTCGCAAGAGCTCCAGAAGCAACCACAGCAACGACATCCCACCCAGCCGAACCACCCTCCGCCGACGGAAGTCGAACCGCAGCTACAGGTCCAGCAGCAGCTGTTGGTGAGAAGCAGCTTGCCCAACTGCTGCGTGAGGGGATCCGGGGAGCTAAGAAGTCAGCAGCCTTGTGTGCTGCTGCGGCAACAGCAGCAACAAACACATGCGAAATGGCAACCGCGGTTCCTTGACAACGACGGTCAAAGAAATCATACCCGTCACTCGCGACAGTGCCATCACACCCGCGCACCCACGCCTGATAGATGTCAGGGGAGCAGAAACTCAGTTTCGCCGCGGACTAAAAGCAGCCCGCTGTCATCTGACAGTCGCCTGTGGCTCGAGGAGAGTAAACACAGACACGAAGGGCATAAGGTAATATGAAACATACTTAGTAATATCTGCGCGCGTCGCACCAAGGCGCGTGCGATGTGCAGCGTTTATGCGTGCGCTCTGCGAAGTTTATGCTTAACAGGTGGCCGATTTTTATCAATGCGCACTGATACGCAGGCTTGAGCTTGCTAGAAGACGAGTGCGGTACTGTGAGGTCATGCCTGAAATCACTTGCCGTTTTTAACACGCGATGTCGACAGCATAGACGCGCAGGGAAGGTTTGTAGGCATTGCATACTGGGTTTTGTGTTAAAATCGACAGCATAAGAACAGTGGGGGAGTGCTTTCAACAGGCGATTCGCGATTCCTGTGATGGCGTTTAGAGAGCTCTCATAGTAATTGCTATGTAGCTCTGTTGCGTTGCTTCATTCGTTCCTTCATTCATCAGATTTAGTCTTGGTATTGTGATCATTAGAATTTGTGCACTTCTCTATCTATCTATCTATCTATCTATCTATCTATCTATCTATCTATCTATCTATCTATCTATCTATCTATCTATCTATCTATCTATCTATCTATCTATCTATCTATCTATCTATCTATCTATCTATCTATCTATCTATCTATCTATCTATCTATCTATTTTACAAAATAAATACCGAGGGCAGAATGGCAAATCAGTGTCATTCATTCCCTCTGGCAGAGCCGACCCTGTTTTTGCCTCACTGTTCCATTTTCAGCCCTTGTAAGCCAGGGGAAAATCCCCTTGAGTGACACTAACATGTACTTCAGGCCTGTATAATTCATGACGGTAAGACTTCGCTGCCATGAGCACTGAGACATTAATATCAGTTTAGTTCACAATACACAGCAGATGGAGGTTTGTTGCATCACCAATATTTTCCCTCAAAACTCCCATAACGCTTTGTATGTTTGTGATATAATTTTCATTTATTGAATTGTCTAATAAAAGCACAGTTCCCAGCTGATGGGTGATTGCGGGAAGTCAAATAACCCTGGGAACTGGGAAACGCATGTATTTGTTTGTACATGTCACTCTTTTACTGTAGGAGAGCCATATTTCTGCAGAATTCTCACCACGGGGAGAGTGTAATTATGTAAATATTTACACGGGGAGTTTACGGCTAGGCATCTTCTTGATTGTGCATGAGAGGAAGTGCGTGTTGGGATGCGCCCTGGATGTTGCGGGAATGACTGGTTGGATACGAGCGAGCAAGCTGAGGGGAGAATCTGCGGGTGCTGGTGCTTTGCAGCTGCTGTTCTGTTGCTTAATCAAGGGTAATTTGTGAAGACTATAATTGGCTGTGCTCTCATGTCTCTGTGTGTATTCGAACTGAAACTAGCCTAGGGCTCTCTGCAATACCTACGGTGTGTGTGTCAGTTGGAAGCATGTCACGGTATGTTAGGCCCTATTCTGGAGATGGCATGGGTGATTAATAAAATAATATGTTCTTAAAGTAATGTAGTCGGGCAGCATCTTGAAATATTAACATTACAAGTAAAATAGTATTTCATCCTAATTTAAATATTCTGTTATCATTTACTCACTCTTGTGTTGTTGCAAAGCCATGACTTTGTTTATTCTTTGGAGCATGAAAGGAGACAGTAAGTAGAATATTAGTGACTGAATGTTAGTCCATGTATTATTATTTTTATTCCAGTAATCCCCTCTTGTCTCATTTAGAGTTTCATATCTAAGACTGTGCAGAGATTTGAACGACACTAAAGTCTGCAATTCTTGGTCAGAGATTTCAAACATTTCCTTAGAAACAAGATTCTTAGAAACATTTCTGTAGGGCCTATTTAAACAAAATAAATGTGACCCTGCCTGTGAAAACCCCGCTCAAGTCATTTTTTGTGATTTAGTGTTTCCTACATAAAATCATCTGACATAAAGGACATTCTGAGAAAATATAACCCTGATATCTTTAATGTTGACTAAGTAAAGCCATGTGAAAGTGTGAAATCATATAGTGAAAGAAATGGTTGAAATCAAACTTTATTGCTTGTTATGTCATAATTACATTATGAGACTTTAGCCTGGATTTCACAGACCGGGTCACAAATGAGACCTTCATTAAAGGGATACTTCACCCAAAAATGAAAATTCTGTCTGTATTTACTCACCCTCAAGTTATTTCAAATTTGAATAAATTTCTTTGTTCGGATGAAAACAGGAGAATATTTGGACGAAATGATGGCAGAATTTTTTTGGGGGGTGAACTGTCCCTTTAAGCTGTGCTGAGGTAGGAGTAATAAAAGCTTTAGGGGGGGGGCTATTTCATGCATTCTGACTTCTTTACACTGTAAAACGTGCTGATTTCTCTGGCATAATATGGTGATCTTGTTAAAAAACGAGTTGGATGTATGACATAGTATTTCTGTGCTCGATACACTCCGGCAGGGTTTCTATAGGTTTCTGAAAGTTGAACCGCACGCAGTAAGTGAAACTGAGTCAAATGTCTGTGTTTTGTTGGAAATCGGCACATATCTACATAAGGTAAACAGCACGAACTTATAGTGAATCAACAGTTATGCAGGGATAATGCGATTATGTGTTGTGTGCTCGTGCTTATAAGTTCCGCCCACTGCACGCCTCCAGGAGCTCGACTGTTTTCGGAAATAATTGTACAGCTGTATCTGTCTTTTATAAATGTGAAAACTCAAATACTAAATACTCTTCGAAGATATGAAGTATGCAATACTACTCTATAGGTACTCAAGATTAAAATGAGACTAGCAGAAACTGCGTGCGTTACCTCCGCTTTTGAACGTTTGCTCACAGCTCCCCATGTGGTTGATAAGCGCAATTGTCTGTTACCAATGTCTTAAATAATGTCGCTGTATAAGTTTCCCCGTGGGAAGCGCAATACACGTGAATTTGTTTACTAAGCTGATGAAACTGGCGAATGCAGAAACGTAATTTGGAAACCACGTCGCACTCTTTAGCAGGGGATGGGCGGGGCTGTGTGTACCGACCTGAACACAGAACTTACAGAGTGTGGTTGTAGCTACTATGAGGCTGCTCAGGTAGCAGCGGGAGAAGAATTCGTCCAGTTAAGAGTTGTTCTACCACTGAAATAATTAAACTACAAAGTGTTGTAATGAAAAAGGTAAAATGTTGATAACAATACATTATTGGCTCCCATCGACTTCCATTGTATGGACATAAAACCACAGACTTTTCTCAAAATATCTTCTTTTGCGTTCCACAGATGAGATAAATTCCTACTGATTTTGAAAGACATGAGGGTGAATAAATGATGACAGAATTGTTATGTTTGGGTGAACTATCCCTTTGAGGGCCCAACCTTCTGCATATTCTTAGATTCAGCATGTGTGTGATTTATTTGTCGTCATCCAAATCATGCAGGCCCTTAGATGAAAATGTTTGTCACATAAGAGAGGACTTCTGAGTGTAAAGATCACATTGTGATAGCAGAAAACCGTTATAAAAGAGAACATTGAATAGCAGAATCTGTAATCAGCTTTCAGGTCGGCTGCAGACGTTTCATTACAGAGAGAAACTGGAGGAACAGAGTCCGATGGCACATCTGAATGAGTGCAAATTCAATGTCAAAATAGATTTACTAAATTGGATTTGTATGGACCAAAGCTTGCAGAGGAGGGAAGCAGGGAAGGATGACGTCTAAAGGCCCTTCAGCTTGCATAGCGGAGAATATTGGTTAATACCGAAAATTAGCGGGATGTGAAATTGTGAGGTTGGGACAATGAAAATGCTGTTGCAGGAACAGTGCATCCTTAGTTTGTTGCATGGAAAAAGATAACGGAAACAGATACAGTGTAGAGTAATGGAAACTTTGCAGATGTTGTTTTTATGACTAATATTTATGGGTGAATGTGAAATATGAACAGTTTTGAAGTTGATTGTGTAATTGTTGTATATAAATGTGCTGAACCCAAATCAACTGAAATTTCTAGGTCTGTTTTTAGCTGTGTTGTTATTTACATTACAAGTACTGTACATCGATCAATAGATTACAAGGAAAAAATAAATGTGTCTCCTTATAAAATTTATAAAATTATAAAAGAGAAATCGAAAAGATACCAAAGTCTGCAATCAAAAGTCAGAGATTTAAATAAGAAATTTCTCATCAAATTCTATCAGTCTGCCAATTTGTTACATCTACTGCGGTGGTTCTCAAACTGGGGGCCCCAAGATGGATCCAGGGGGGCCATAGATCTTTTGTTATTTTATGAATTATAGATTAAATTAATATAAATAAATTATATGTAATTAAACATAAGAAAAATAAGGCCACCATCCAAAAGAATTGATTTCCCAGCATTGTATAGCTGAATATGTTTTTTTTTAATTAAAATTCTACGTTTAAGATTATAAGTCTTTGTTTGGGGGGCCGCAAGTCGATGCACACTACACAAAGGGGGCCTTACAACAAAAAAGTTTGAGAACCACTGATCTACTGTATGTCAGAATGGTTCTCTCGTTTGTCTCTGTTTGTATTCTGTCATCATTTATTCATCATCATGTGGTTCAAAACCTGAATTTGTTTCTGTGGAACACCTAATGGTTAGAGAGGGCCTAATGGTTAGAGAGTCGGACTCATGACCAGAAGGTTGCCAGTTCGATTCTCAGGGCCGGCGGGTAACGACTGACGTGCCGTTGAGCAAGGCACCTTACCCCTACTTGCTCCCCTGGCGCTGCAGTGATAGCTGCCCACTGCTCCAGATGTATGTGTGTTCACCACTTGCTGTGTGTGTGTTCACTACTCTCTGGATGGGTTATATGCAGAGGTCACATTTCGGGTATGGGTCACCATATCTGACAAATAGGTCACTTTCACAAATAAGATATTTTGAGAAATGTCTGAGTGGTTTTGTGTCCATACAATGAAAGTCAAAGGGGTCCAATGTTGTTTGGTTACCAGCATTGTTCAAAATATCTCGCTTCTGTTCTGCTAAAGAAAGAAAGTCATTCAAGATAGGAATGACATGAGGGTGTGTCAATAAATGATGATAAATGACGACAGAATTTTTATTTTTGGGTGAACTATCCCTTTAATGAATTTTAGGAGATACATCTGAGACAAAGGTGATACTTAAAATAACTTTACTGTGATCACATAACTGTGATCTCTTTAGAGCAACCTTTGCGCAATAAAACAATTAATCTGGAATTGTGTTTTAACCCTTGGAGGTTTTTATAAAGGGACAGATTTTAGAGTACTGTACCTTAAAGTTCACAGGAAGAAACACTTTGACACAATTGACTGCTGGTTCCCTCTAGGCACTGGAGCTCATTTTGGCAAGTGGCACACCGTGTTGGCATTGGAGAGAGTGAAAGTTTTGACAGCAGCTTTGCTATGTATTGCAATTAAGCTCCCTGGAGCTCTTTCATCTGAGACGCAGTCAATGCTTCAGTTCTGTTCTGTTTCGTTATGTCTATTGCTCCATTTATATTTTAAAATAGTGAAGTGGAAGCAGAGGCAGGTGATACAAGGACAACAAAAATAATATAACTCTCTAGATGCTATATATATTAGCTGTACCTCTGAGAAAAATCTGAGAAGTTATCTGAGTTCTCGTGATTCAAATATGAAAAAGTTTAAAATGCAGTATTTAAAGAAGAAAATGTATATTCTATCTGAAAAGAGTGAAACTGTACCACCAGCAGCAGTATGGTGAATGAATCTATGGTTGCAGTATGATTGGAGTGTTTTAATTGTTTAGTTTTTGTAACAGTACATGTATAGAAATACATAAATATAACCTGTGATGTCTGTAGGTTACGAAGTGTAAACACTGTGGATGTAGTGCAAACAAAACAACAAATAAACCATCGTTTGTTGTTTGACAATCAACATCAGTCTGTTTGGCCAACCAATGACAGACCTCGGGAGGAGTCCTCTTCTTTTTGCAGTTCTGATACAACCTAATTGCTGAAGTAAAAATGAAACACTTCCACTTTAGAGTGGTCCAAAAACGACAGGTTGCAAACAGGCGTTCAAATCTTTCACCTTTTAACGATTCCAATCAGTTGTCGGTGGATGAAATCAAGCCCCGCCCTACATTTTTTTTCAGAAGTCGTTTCACTCAGGTGTATGCCACGATATGGAAAAAAAGACAATCGCTACTTTCGTTTCATGCCGACTTCTAGAAAAGAATGTTAGGCAACATTGACTTGCATACACACAAGACCTGATTTCTCATTGTGTCCCACAGAAGAAAGTCACATACAGGTTTTAAATCACAATTTTTGTGTGAACTATCCGTTTAAAGACCCCCTGTGGTGAAAACCAAGTTTTTAATGTTGTTTATGTTTATGTGGTTTTTAATATGCTTTAAGACAAACCATGTGCAAATTTGTCATTTTAACCCTTTGCTGAGTATTTTCTCCATAAAACTGCAGTTTACCAGACAGTCTAAAAATGCGGTTTGAAACTGCTCCGGTTAATGACGTCATAAACCTGTAACAAATCACATCAACTCATTTGACCCTGTGGATCAGCAGTTTGAGGCATACATATGCAAAGATAGTGCATGGATTTGGGCTATAATGATCACTGCACAGCTGCGTCAGCTCTCAGTTTCACTTTCAGTTTTAGCAGCATCTGGAACTGCCTAGTGTGACTGAGTGGAGGTGGGGCTAATTTGCTTATTCATGTATCTGCGTATACTTAATGAAGCTGAGGTTTACAGTTACAATAAAGCTATTTTATGGAAGGAAAAAATATTTTCACAGGAAAAAAAACGTTTAAATATGTCATTTTGATGGTCGACAATTAGTTTTAGGGAACAAAGTTATCGACCACAGGGGGACATTAGGGTATCTTGTACCACAACAATTTTCGTTAAGATTGTACAATCTCCCTCACTAAAAAGGGGGATTTTAATCGATTGAAAAATCTTTTTTCATAGAACACCAGTTTCTATTATTTCAAAAGATCAAGGACAGAGTTTTCACAATACAACTTCTTCAGTGCAGATAAATCAGATAAAATAACCTGTTAGGCAGATCTTAATCTTCCATCTGCTCAAGTAAATAGTGTAGATTTCAGATGGCTTTGTCAGTCTGTAGGCTCACCTTGTCACAAAGCGCTTTCATTGCGGCCTCCAGCGTGCATTATGAACCTCGTAGATGCCGGCATTTATAATGTAATTATATTTAAATCATTATTGTGGCGAACTGGCAGTGCTCTCCCTCAGCCAGAACACAAACTCCAGGACACAAAAGGCAATGAGAAAATCTATAAAGTATCTTCTCTTTTTGTGGCAGGTGAATGCGGATGCCAACAGGCTGAGCCATGCTGGATCGCGGCCTTCGCTGTCCCAAAGTGGCCCACAGTATCCTCAGATAGCCATGAACAGCTGCAAGTACAATGGGGGCATAGTTAGACCACTCAGCAGTCTTGAGGCGTCCCGGAGGAACCTGGCAGAGCTGGACTCGGAGACACAGCCTTTACAGACCCTACACACTTCTGGCCTGGAGGTGGTGGTCTCCAAAGGGAACGGAGAAGACCCGAGTAAGCAGTCCTGTGAGAATCTGGTGGGACAGCGGCCATGCAGCACTTCACACAAGAGGAACAAGGACATCGGATATAAGCTCGGGCACCGGAGGGCCCTGTTCGAGAAACGCAAGCGCCTTAGCGACTACGCCCTGATTTTTGGAATGTTTGGGATTGTCGTCATGGTGACAGAGACTGAGCTCTCCTGGGGAGTTTATACAAAGGTAAAAGTTCACAAGTTGTTTGTTGGTGGGCTGATGTTCCCAGCAAGTTTCTAACTGATAAAAATGTATACCTTGGTGTAAAATTGATTAAGTCTATACTTTAAACACACTTTAAGTTGCTTTGGATAAAAGTATTTGCCAAAAGGGTTTATCAGCATTTCTGCTTGATACCAGGAGAAACCATTTTTTAAGACAGCAATGCATCACCAGATATCGAATGTAGACTTCCACTAGATTAACTTTATACATCTTATTTCATCTTTAATACGTTGATTCATGCCATGCAATTACATTGCGCAGCATTTTGAAACCTGAGATTGATTTATTTATGACCGTTTAAAGACGCTACAGCATAAATTCATCATTGACTTAATGGACAGAGGCAACAGAAAACATCAATCAGAGAGTGCTCTATAACACACTTTAACCAATTGCAGTGTCATTTTTTATATAATTTTGCTGTCCTCTAATCCCCAGGTATCGCTTGTAAACAAAAAAACTTGAATTGATCTGAATGCGCTAATAGGCATTGCACTTAATTATATTCTCAATCAATTATTTTAAAGACCTTTATGGGCTCAGCTGTAGTAAAAGCTTGGTGTCACAACAGAAAATCTTTGTTTCAGACCTTTAAAGGGGTCATACGACACGGCTCAAACGAATATTATAGTTTGTTTTAGATGTAATGCAATGTGTATACTAGGGATGCCACAATACTCAATATAATATTGAACCGTTCGGTACGACCTCCACGGTTCAATTCGTGTAACTGAATTGCGGTTTTCCGGTTTTGCGTTTAAATTATTTCCGTGCACTCAATTACACTCTGAACTGGCTCTGTCTGTATCTAATAGCGAGTGGTGGTCGGGCGGTGAAGCGAGGCTGCCTGCAACACGAGAAGCAATGTGCTGTTGAGATACGCGGGCTGGCTTTATTGTATGCCCGTAGCCCGTTGTACTAAAGTGATAATCTCCGAATTTGGCACATCAAGAATGTATTTTTACACTGCATACAAAAGCAACACGTTCGCGTTGCTCTCACACCCAGCACATGCAGAAAGAGCGTCTACGGCACCATGTCAAAGTCCATTTAATGAAAGTCATGCCACTCGGCGGCCTTTCGGACAGCTATTTACTTCATAGCAAGAGTGCCTCCAGGCAGCTATTTAACATTGCATTTCTTCCAATTTAGTGCAATGGCAGTGGCTCACCTTGTTAATATATTATCTTTGGCCTTTCCCATTGAGCGCTAGTGTCTGCAGTGTTACGTGCACCGCACGTTTACTTCCATTACAGCAATCACAAGTTTTGCATTACGTTATTTTAAATACTCTGATGTGCAAAACCTCTTCAAGAAGCTTATTTTACTGGCATGCTGATGAACAGTAAACCAAAAACTGCTGTGAGCCAGGAATTTGTACAAGTTGATTTTTGCTTAAAGATAATAAAATAAGTCAAGTTAAATAAAGAGAATTTCAGTAAAATAGTTTTTTCTTCTTCTTAACTTTTTACCGTTCCTGTCACATAAGAACAATGAAAAAAACACTTTAATGTGCCAAGCCATCAGAACCGAACCGAGAACTGTGGGTGAAAAACCGAGGTTCGTATTGAACCGTGGGTGAGCTGTATTGTTGCATCCTTAGTGTATACACGATTTAAGGTTCAAAAACGCTGTATTTTCCACATAGCGTCATGTTTGTATCTCCTCTTTGCCCCGCCTCTCTGAAACGTGCAGATTTTATACAAAGCTCATCGCTCTGAAAAGTGAGGTGTGCTATGATTGGCCAGTTAACCAGTGCGTAGTGATTGGTCGAATACTGCAAGCGTGTGACAGAAATGTAACGCCTCTTACCATATTTGGAACATCAGGGTCCAAAGCAATTGTGCTGACAGGTATGCCCACCTTACTTGCGTATACATTTGGGCGGTCTTAGTCAAATCATACCACGAACTGATGTTGATTTGTGGGGGTGTGGTTACACGAGGCGTTTCAGGCAGGTCTGGGTGAGCATTCGCTTTGAGATAGAATGCATCTTTTGTTCAGACACTTTCATTTTTGCAATTTTACGTGTCTAATACATGCATGGGCAACTTATAACACATCAAAGACACAGAAAAACACGTATTCGCGCCATATGACCCCTTTAATATTGCTGCTTTTTTGACTATAGATTTTGAAAAAAGTCCACATAAAAATCTAAATTGACCTGATTTACTTTGTTATGGCATATTACTTGTTTAGTGGTGAACAATTTATTTGTGCATTCATGCAAGTCAGTCCACATTTCTTTGGTATTGTGGTCTTTAATCATAATTTGAAAATGTACTTAACCCCTCCCCTCCAACTGGCAGCTCCATTTCTAAATGACATGCCTACTTTTTTAATTTCAGTCAATTCACATTAGAAAAAACAATTTGAAAGAGCATAACAATAGTAATTCGAACACACATACTTCTTATAATTATTCTTGTTCCGCCAAAAGTTTGGCACGCTACTTGTCCCGCAGCTTTTGACGTAGACCCATGAATGAATACATCGCATCGACGGGCCTATTCGGGAATGGTGTGCTATGACTTTTATAAGCGATCGGGTGGGAGGGTGCGATAGGGGGGCGAAAAACCACCCGAAAAATCCCATTGACTTAACATTGCGCCCAACTTTGAGGGATCGTAGCTCCGAGCGAGGATATCTTAGATAAATGAAAATAATAAACGATTTGAAGGGGTTATCAGGCTCTATAAGAACATCACTCACAATGGGGTGTAAGTTGCACCCCTGGGGTGTAAGAGCCTCCCAAAATTTCCCAATCACAGGAAGCATGCCCATATAAGGCGTAAAACGTCCCGTGTTGAATATCTTAGCAGTACAACCACTTAGAGACAAGGGGGTGGGCTCATTTTACTCAGGCTACCAATCAGTGTGACATGATCATTATGAAGTTATTAAGCCACGCCCATGGCAACCATTTACAGCAACCTAGCAACCGATCCCATAGACTCCCATTATAAAAAGTCCATGTGGATATCTTTGCAACACAGTGTCGTAGAGACAAGGGGGTGGGCTCATTTGACTCACACAACCAATCAGTGTCACAGGATCATCTTGAAGCTATTAAGCCACGCCCATAGCAACCATTTACAGCATCCTAGCAACCGATCCCTTAGACTCCCATTATAAAAGGTTCAGGTGGATATCATTGCAACACAGTGTCATAGAGACAAGGGGGTGGGCTTGTTTTACTCAGGCAACCAATCAGTGTCCCAGGATCATCATGAAGCTTCTAAGCCACGCCCATAGCAACAAAACATGTCAGCCTAGCAACCGTTTAGCAATACCTATATCTCTGCATCGGAACATCGTAGAGAGACGGGGGTTGGTTCTTTACACTCATAGCTTAGAGCATCATCAATTGGCAGATGCTAAGCCACGCCCATAGCAACCAAACAGGTTAGCCTAGCAACCATTTAGCAAAACCTATATCTCTGCATAGGAACTTCGTAGAGACACGGGGGGTGGTTCGATTCACTCATAGGTTAGAGTATTATCAATGAGCTAGCATAGAATTTATTAGCAACGCAAGACTATAATCGTTGTATCAGAACATTTAGACTCATGGGGGTTGGTTGATTCATTGTACTTAAAGTGTCATCACCTAGTGCCGAGTTCGCGGTTTGCCACGAAAGCATCACTCACAGTTTCTTTAGAAAATGTACTATCTAGTTTTACATTGTTGTCAATTTAGTTACACAAGATTAAAATTCTCTAATGAGTAAAAATGTTTTTAATATGTAAAAACGGCTGTTGTGCATAAACAATATATAGTATGTGCACAGTTCAAGCAGTAAATTATGGAGCGATTTTATCTCATTAATTATTCACGCGTAAAACAAGATACACACATGCGTAAACAGTTTCACATGAACAAAACCTAATTTACGTAAAGTATAACATATAATTTACAAAAAGCAATTCACGTGCGTAAAACAAAACTATTTCTCATAAAGTACGTTTCGCAAACATACGATGTGCAAATATTTCGAAAGTTTAAAATGTACACGTTTAGTTGTTATGTGAATGTGCAAATCGTCACTCACGTGTGAATCGCTTGGATGTGTGTGTGTGTTTTTTGAGACTGTCTGGCAGCGCAACCCCTCCACGTGGGTTCGTACTCTTTAGCCAATCAGATTCAACCTTCATTCAACGAATCATAAAGCGGAGAGAACAGGACTCAAGGAAAACGGCTCTGGCGACCTTTTGCGAGCAGTTCAAACTTATGTCGCCCATAAGAATCACTTTCAAGTAACGTAATTTTATTGTCCTTGTTCATTTAAAACATACATTGTATGGACATACAAACATGAACATATCTCATCAGATATGTTCCCCAGACGGGGGAACACAGTTTCACAGTTTGTTACCCAGACGGATTTTAGCAGTTCAGTGGAAGTGACTGCTGGTTGTGTAGTTTTTAAGTGGTCATGTTCACTCACTATTTCATACTTTTCTCCTACAAAATAAATTAATAAAAACAGATTTATTGCGTGGCTGTATTATGTTTTAATACAGCATCACAGCTCAGAGAGTAGATTAGCGAAACTTTACAAACGAGCCTTTAGTGCTAACATTAGAGCTCCTTGAGTTCTGTGCCCTCTCCATGATTATGATTGGTTGAATGGTAAGGTTGAATCTGATTGGCTAAAGAGTACGACAACCCACGTGGGAGGGGTTGCGCCAGGACAGTCTCAAAAAACACACACACACATCCAAGCCGATTCACACGTGAGTGACGATTTGCACATAACACGATAAACGTGTACATTTTAAACTTTCGAAATATTTGTGCACAGTCGTATGTTTGCGAAACGTACTTTATGAGAAAATAGTTTTGTTTTACGCACGTGAATTGCTTTTTGTAAATGTATATGTATACTTTGTGCACGTAAATTAGGTTTTGTTCATGTGAAACTGTTTACGCATGTGTGTATCTTGTTTTACGCGTGAATAATTAATGAGACTAAAATCGCTCCATAGTAAATAATCTGATAAAGATAATCTTGTTCCAAAAGGTCTTCAGTACATCTGCTAAATGTCACACACTGTATGTATCATTTTCATGATAGTACTATTGTAAATCTGTTTTCAGACTCTTTTGGCCTGAGTGAATTGCTTGCCCTGCAGGTAGTTAATAGGCAGTCCCTGGAGTGGAGTTTTTTTTTACTTCTCCTGAAGCGAAGTCAAACGCCTTAGCCAGCACATCATGTTCCAATGTTTCAGCAGAATCAGACAGGTTTAATGAGCTCCAATTGCACTGATCTTATAATGAGGAATGTCATCCAGAGAGAAAGAAAAAGAGCAAAGATTAAAAAAGTGAGAGATGATTGTTGTTAGTTCTACTCTGGCGTTAGCAGTTTCCCATTTATTTGTTAAATAAAGATTAGTGTTTAATATAATTGTTGGACATTTTTCCATTTTGGTTTACATTCAAAATGACACACATTTATATATTAATATGAACTTGAAAACTATTACATACTTTCAAAGTGTACAATTTTCAAGAGTATCCAATTTGACAAACACTTAAGGGATAGGTTACCCCAAAATTAAAATTCAAAATTAAAATTCATTTCAAACTTGTACAACTTTATTACCAACATTCTTCAAAATGTCTTCTTTTCTGTTCTGCAAAAGAAAGATTAAATGATGACAGAAAGATTAGATGATGCGAAAATCTCTGCAAACCCTTGCACATCCAGCAATGTAGCCATCAGGAAAAGTCACTTGAAGCAAGGCCTCTTGGAAGATACTTTTATCCAAAGTGACATGCTGTGCGTTAAAAGCATACATTTGTGTCCTCTCTGGGTAGTGAACCCATGACCTCGCCGTGGCTGGCAGACATGCTCTACCAGTTGAACTGAAGGAACAAAATTCAAATGAAAATATTTTTTGTTTGTTTCAATTTTTTGTTTTAATGTTTTGTTTCGATTTCTCTGCAGGAATCCTCATATTCATTTGCACTGAAATGCCTTATTAGCCTCTCCACTGTAATTCTGCTCTGTCTGATCATTATGTACCACGCACGAGAGATCCAGGTAAGTGCTCGAATCAGCTTTGGAAGCCATAAACAAGAGCAGAGACTGATACAGCAGCATAAAAGATTACAGAGGCAGCACTTATGCCAATTCCTAATGACTTAAAGTAATACCAGAATGAAAACTTGCAGTGGTGTTTCTATTTCCAGTAATCTGTATTCAATGCCTGTGCCATTTTGCCTATCCATTTAAAAACTCTTTATAGAGGGGACACTGATGTTGATTAATGATGGTATTACAAGTGAGGCTTATGGCTAATAGATGTAATTTAATATAGGCCTGTCAATCAGCTGCTTTGTGAGAATTATTTAATGACTTGGAACGTCAGATGGTGGTCCAGTGACTGAATGGATAGACAATTTGAACACCTTTATTTATGATGGTGGGTTGTGTAAGGTGCAGGAGTGACATCACAGTTGATGCTAAAGACCTGAAAGATCCATAGCTGGCATTATAAAGAGGGTTCTATAGTTAAAAACTTGATAGATTTTTAACTTTCCATTTTAATTGGTTTTCATAATATGCATTTTTGGATGCTTTATCTACTGGCTACTTGTTGGCTGCTTTTCCATCTCCCTCAGGTCCAACTTATCCATTTAATTTGTTCTATTCCAAATAATTACATGAATTACATTTTAGTTTGTAAAAAGGCAAAATTTATATTGGTCTTTAAAGTTACTCTAGAAAGTATAATCCATTAGGTTTTAAGGATTATTAAAAAAATGAGTCAAGCATATCCAAACTTTGTCTGCCTTATTAAAGGGATAGTTTACCTATAAAATGAAAATCATTTACTCACCCTCTTGTCAGTTTGAACCTGTATGACTTTCTTTCTTCTCCAGAACACAAAAGAAGATATTTTGAAGATTGGTTGTTGGTACCCAAACAGCGCCGGCACCATTGAATGGTGCATTGACTTGTGTCCATATAATAGAAGTGAATAGACTGATTTCACTTCGCTTCCATGTTGAAATCGAAAACGAGGCAGAGGTGGGAAGAAAACTGGAAGGACATATAGACTGCAATGGTTTGGACTACCATCAGGTGTCTGTGACATGAAAAAACAAATGATGCGTTAAAAACAACGTTAGATTGGCTGTGTGTGCGCGAATGAAACCCACTTATGGCAGTTTAAACAGTCACTATTATGTGATGGTACGGCTTAAGTGGTGAAGTAAAACAGCTTGTGTGATATGCGTCCTATGCTTATATTGTCACATTTAAGATCATAAATCGTTTTAATAACTCGAAGTTGGTTGTCCAAACCATTGAAGTCTATCTGTCCTTCCGGTTTTCTTCCCGCCTCGCTTTCGATTTCAACATGGCGGCGGCGTGAAATCACCGTTATTTGGTAATCAACATTCTTCAAAATATCTTCTTTTGTGTTATGCAGAAGAAAGAAAGTCATACAGGTTCGAAATAACAAAAGGGTGAGTAGACGATGACAGAATTTTCATTTTTAAGCGAACTATCCCTTTTCATGGAAGTGATGATACCTTTGTTCTCCTTCTAAAACCTCCAGCTTTTTATGGTGGACAATGGAGCAGATGACTGGCGGATAGCCATGACGTATGAGCGTATCTTCTTCATCGTGTTAGAGCTCCTAGTGTGTGCCATCCACCCCATCCCAGGTCAGTACGTCTTCACCTGGACTGCCCGCCTGGCCTTTACCTACACCACTTCTGTGGCTGATGCAGATGTGGACATTATCCTCTCCATCCCCATGTTCCTGCGGCTGTACCTGATTGGGCGGGTCATGCTCTTGCACAGCAAGCTGTTTACGGATGCCTCATCACGCAGTATCGGAGCCCTTAATAAGATCAACTTTAACACACGCTTTGTCATGAAGACTTTGATGACTATTTGCCCAGGAACAGTCCTGCTGGTTTTCAGTATATCGTCATGGATCATAGCTGCGTGGACTGTGCATGTCTGTGAGAGGTGAGATTCGTTTGGATTTCTTAATTTTGTTTGTGCCTGGCTTATTAGGGGAATTGTTTTCACTCAAATTCTGTCATGATTTATTATTCTAAATCTGTTGGATTTTTTCTGTTGGACAAAAGCTGTCTTTTGAATATAATGAAAGTAGATGGGGATGGGGCAGTCAAGGAGTTGATATAAAATATTAAATACAATTAGTTGATACAAAATTATTAACCTGATAACCTAGAAGGTAAGGCATATGTACATGTTTGGAATTGCATGAGAGTGAATCATGACAGAATTTCATTTTTTTGGTGAACTGTTCCTTTAAGAAATGTTCTGTCCTTGGTTCATCCAAGAAAATGTAATTCTCTTATCATTTATTGATTCTGATGTGGTTCAAAACCTGTATATGACTCTTTCTTCTGTGGAACACAAAAGAAGATATTGAAATGTCTCAGTGGTTGTTGTGTCAATACAATGGGGTCCGTGTTGTTTGGTTTCCAGCGTTCTTCAAAATATCTTTTTTGTGTTCTGCAGAAGAAAGAAAGTCATACAGGTTTGGAATGACATGAGTTTAAATGATATAAGAATTTTCATTTTTGTGAGAACTACGCCTTTAAGGAGCTTTGTCAGGTGCACTTGATCAACAACCTATTTTGTTGCATTTATAAAATATCAGTGGCAAGTGAATGTGTATGTGTTTTACATTGTTGTTGTTCTATGTTTCTCCCTCATATCTGCTTCTGGATAGGGGTCCAAAGTGAGTCTGTGCTCTGCGAGGAACAACTATTACTTGGCTCTTAGCTTTCCCAAACATTGCAAACTCTGCCTATCTGTCTAGATGAGCTTTAGCAAAACTTGCAAATTGCTGCCGTGCTGTAAATCCCAAATTCTTATCCATATTCAAATTCACTTTTCTCCTGTAAAAACGTTGGTCATTTTATATCGTATTTTAAAGAACAGCCATTGCTTCACATAACACTTAAGTCATTCTTCAGATTTTGGGATTTTCACACAGCTGTCCCCATGTTTCTACATGGTCGTCATTAAGTTCATGGCAGCCTGTCTTTTTCCTATAGTGCTGTCAAATCTTTGACCTTTTCCGATGCTCTAAAGTGCTGTTGTTGCCAAGATATCTTGACCTAGACCTTGAGGGAAAGTAAATATCAGTGTGTTGTCATGGCCCTTAGATATAAGACAAAGCAACACAAAGCTAATCAGGTCACCGTGAGGCCTTTAGACAGTTTCTGTGCCCACTTCTCACCCATTAGATTCAACCTTAGCAGGTTCAAGGGGTGATTATGATTTTTCTGTGTTCTCTTTAAAAGATCAGTCAATAGATAGCTTTTTAATTCTAAAAATGGCTACTTTATAAATATGTAAAGTACGTAAATGTTTAATAGTATAAGTTTCAAGGGAAAACATTTGGTGATCATGAAGATCTCGTATAGGTTGGGCTGTGGCGTGGGGTATATGAAAAGTAGTGTTGGGAGACACTGGTAGACCTAAATAGACCACAAAACCAGTGCTTGATGTATGACATTTTCTGTTATGTTTTTCTATCTTAAAGAAAATCTCTTCAATGATATTTATTTAAACTATAAAGATAAAACATTAAAGACTAATATTACCTGTTTCAAGTCAGCTGGTTGCATTATGATCTACAGTAACATATAAAATATATATGTGAATATTGAATGTAGTATAGGTTTCTCTTGCCGTCTGTATATTGTGCACAGCAAAAAATCATTTTCTTAAGTTGTATTTTTGTCTTGTTTGCAGTAAAAACATCAAAACGTTCTTACATCAAGATACATTTACCATATATCATAAAATACTTTGAAATTATTTACAGTGGGATCCAAAAGTATGAGGTAAAATGCTTCTCTTTTTCTTATTAAAAACATTTCGCATGGACTTCTGTGTGCTTCAGTAAAAGCAAAAAGGATTTTTAAATACTGTAATGGAAGTAATATGTAACTCAATATTGTCTTAGTTTTTAAAATAAATTATTATTTCTTACTTCATTGGTAAGTTGTTTTGTTGTTTGTTTGTTTTATGCATAAACATCAGTACAGTTTGTAAGATTTATTATTAAAAGAAGAGAAAACTTTGCCAATGGGGTAAGAAAAACAGAGTTAAGATAAAAACATACACACTGTTGCTTCTCCATTCAATTTGTTTTAAATATCTCTTGTTTTAGATTGTCTAAAACAAGAAAATACAGATAAAGAAAATGATTTTTTTGCCGTGAAAGCGCTGGTAACACTAACTAGGTGCTATGAGTTTTTTTGTTGTATTCTATATTCTATATACTTGTGTTTGATAGAAGTTTCACTGGATGACTCTATTGGAAGAAAGGAGAGGTGCCTTATCAGCACCTTTGGCACCCTGCGAGACTCCGTATTTTCTTGTATTTGCCCCTAAATGCCACAGCTACTCTCTAACTTTAAATCATTTGTCGGCCAGCAAGTCGACAGTCCTCGTTTAATAGCACTCAAGCTAATGAGTCTTCAGTTAAATTCATGGGCAGAGAAGCTAGACACTCACGGATTGATTCATTTGCACATAAATGTAGAGTTGCCCTATAGTCAGCACATGGACATATCCATCTGAGGCCAAGAGAAGATCTTGTTCTTGTTCTTGCTTTGACATCATCATCATTTTTGTTTTAGTGTTTTATTCTTTGTATTTGTTTAAGAGTGTTTTTTGGGCAGAGGTTGCTTGAGTAGAGTGCAACAGTCGGGTTCCGGAAATTAAAACCCAATTCATTTTATCCATAAGGAAATTGATTTTTAACCCACAAACCTTTAACAATAGACCTACCGTCAGCTTGGAAGTTGGTAAATAGCCATCAGTCTTTTGTTATAGTCATCAGTCTGCATGATTGCTCACTTACATGGTTAATGTCAATAATTTTTAAGTCCCTGTGGAAAAAATGAATACATTCCAGAACCCTAATGGCTAAGTGTCTGGGCATATTGTTGCACTGTATGGAGTTGAGGGTATGTTGATAACATAGATGGTATGTTGTTCCCCTACAAAAATGTATAATGGTTACCATAGTTTCCACCAAAATACAATGGTTAGTGTACTACAATACTTGTTACTTTCATTACAAAGCAATTTTTACAGTATACTCAAATGAATCTCATTTAAACTTAAACTGTGGTCACCATAGTACATTTTGGTAAATGTTGAATCAACGTTTAAAGATTCAGTGATACAAATAAAAACTAAAGCTCTCCAACAAGCATTCTGTCATTTGAGATAATGCTAAAATGTTGAAGTCATCTGTCTGACCGGTCACATGTGGCCCATACTCTCAGAGCAGTGCATTATCTAAGTCCATGGCAGCTTTGGATTTGGTTACACTGCCAGCATGTTTTCTCCATATAGCCTCTTTATGCTTGTGTAATGGATCGTGACTACCACAATAGTTTTACACAGATGCATTCTCCACACCAGACCGAGTTGGAACACTGTGAGAACAGGAAAGAGCCATTTAACGTGCTCGGGCTGCCCTCTTGCTCCCACAAGCAGAATATGGACATCACTCCTTTGAATTACATACTGTACACAAAGGCAGCTTGATTTATATTTGGGCTGTCCGCCTTTTATCCAGTGTACTTAGACCTGGATATTGAAATACACTGCCGCATTCAATACTTATTGATATTGCACTTTGGGTCGTCTTGAATTTACCCTTCAAATGTAATTGAGATTTTCAAATGACTCCTGATGCAAAGTAGGCCTTGTCACTGATTCAGATGGATCTTTAAACTCTGATCAGTGTCAATGATTAGTGATGTTTGTACAGTATAGTCCATTTCAAAAAATGTAAACACTGGTCCATAAACACTTTCTGTTTCAGTTTGTTTTTTATTAATTCATTTATTCTTTTTTTATTTAAGTCTTAAAGTCTTGGTTTAATTCTAAACATTCTGTTGTTTTTTATTGTTCAACATCTGTGTAGTGTTAAAAAACAGGAAGTGCCTCTGGACCAGTGTTGTTTGACAAAATGATTCAAGTCAGATATATAATTTATAATAATCATATATATAATTTAGTATGGGTCAAATTAAAGGAATACAGTAAAATAAAAAAATAATAATTGTAATTTGTTGACTTTTTACTCACCATCATGTCGTTCAAACCTGAGATGGCTTTCTTTGTTCTTTCTTTGTTTCAAAACACAGATTTTTAAAGTGTTGTTTTGGGTTTGCAGTGGAAGTGGACTGCTAATGCCTTTTCTCAAGCTTAAAAAAGAAAAAAATGTGTTATAAAATAACTCCATGGGACTCGTTCTATGCAAGCGTCTTCAAGACATAAAAAAAGTTTTGGTGAAAAACAAACTTAAAATTTTTTAAGAGGCTGTGTTTTAGTTCCTTACAATAAAGAAGGCCATAGAGGTTTGCGTGACATGAGGTAAATAATAGAGTAAATAATTATTTAATTTTTATTTTTGGATAACCTACGTTTTAATAAAAAACTGTGAACCATTTGAGATTCTTGCTGCATTAAGAAGTATTAAGTTGAGGTGAAAAAAGGCTTCCCTGGTATCATCAATATTTATCATCTAATTGTCATAACAAAAGACAATATACATATTTTGTTAACTTGTAAATTTACATTATTCCAAAATGTTTCCAACAATGTTAAATCCAGAAAATGTTGTCATTTTGCAGTTTAACGTCCCCCCTCATTGTTATCCTCAGTTTCAGTCGACACTCCTTCACGGCGTCATTAAGTTACGCCTGTGTTATTGTTTTGAATACTCTAGCTGTGAAAATTACACACGTTTCAACACTTTTAGTAAATCTGTTTTTAGAGAAACAAACCAAATCTTACTCTACCTTTAAAGACTAAACAGTTTAAGCAGTAATCATTTTACCAATTTAATCCCTGAACTTTGTCATTTTATCTCATCAGATACCATGATAAAGTGGGAGTCACCAGTAACTTTTTGGGAGCCATGTGGCTGATATCCATAACCTTCCTGTCTATTGGTTATGGAGACATGGTGCCTAACACATACTGTGGAAAGGGTGTCTGTCTTCTCACTGGAATCATGGTGCGTATCTTTTTAACCCTTCTGAATATGTATAAAGACACATTTGTCGGACATTGTGTGCAAAAGTAGAGTCCAAGGTAAAATCCTGTTGTCACAATGAGTAGCCCCGCCCAATGTGCAATCTAATTGGTCCAAAATCTTACTCCAGATATTAAATATAAAATATTTCAGATTTGCCGTTATTGTGCGTCGCGCAGCGTTTTTGCTGCCAAGTTCCGTTCGCACGGACAGCGATTTTCTACACTGGCTGTTGGTTGCTAATATACTCTTTCAACATTAATCTAACGTCATCATGAAATAAAACTATTTTATCTGTTTTACAGTTTTATTTATTTATTGTTGATGTCTCTTTATAACTTGTTTGCAGGGGGCTGGTTGCACTGCCCTTGTTGTAGCTGTCGTAGCCAGAAAGCTAGAGCTCACCAAGGCTGAAAAGCATGTCCACAACTTTATGATGGACACTCAACTCTGCAAAAGAGTAAGCCTGTTTTAATATACAGAATCAATTAACATTGTTAACATTATGAAGCATATAGTTCTTTAAGAAAGTAGACATTGTAAGTTTAAGTGATCAAATCAAATTGACTGCTCCAGGCTCTTAAAGCCACATGTTGATGCTGCATAAGCCATGGAGCCTAGCCAACATTCATTTTTTATGACAAAACCTGGCAAGCATATCTCACCCATAGCTCTAATTCACCAGAACTTTGCAGGGTCTATAACTAGTATCACTTTGCTAAATGCACGCTGTATTTCAGGAGTATTCACTTTGAACGTTTGTCATAATTTCTCTGTACATTCTGTAAGAGTGTGCAAACAAAAGTCTGTCTGTCTGTGCACTAGCTATACTGATATTTTAAAATCAATTTATGTAAGACCTGTTTTCTTGCATTTGTTTGCTGGCAGGTGAAAAACACGGCTGCTAATGTACTCAGGGAAACATGGCTAATCTACAAACATACTAAACTCGTGAAGAAGATTGACCATGCCAAGGTTCGGAAACATCAGCGCAAGTTTCTTCAGGCCATCCATCAGTATGTACAGCTACAACATTCTGTCTTATACTGTATATATAAATCTAAAATTTAAAGTGATTAAAACTTTTACGGTTTAAGTAAAAGATTTTTATTTCGGGTATCTGCTCATTTGCGAATCAATACAAAATAGGCAAGTTGCATTAAATATCATGAATGTGATCACAGTTGTGAATGTTTATACAATTGTTTTGTAATAAAAAAAAGTAACATTGATTGTTATTGATCTTGGGTGCCAGATCATAAGCAAAACGGTCTTGAAAATGACAGTCTTCGGAACTACTAAATCCCTGTACTCATTTCACAAACACTACAGTATAACAGCCAACAAAGCAGCGTTTACGTTAAGATCATGAAAACATCATGATAACGGGAATTATAGCAATTACCAATCTGAAATATTGATGGAAATGAAAAATTTTGAAGTGACACACAAAAAGGATTGCAAATAAAATGATGGATTTTAGGGTCAGACATAAAAGTTGAAAGTCTTTTGGTGTCAAGTGTGGTGTGCAACTTGAGGTTTTTAAAAATGTATTCTGTGTTCCATTTGTTTTGCCTTAAATCACTGCAGAGCTCAAAAGTAAGTCTGATCTTCTATCTTTACCTACCACTGGAACCGTTCTTCATTCTATAAGTCTTATTCAGCAATATCAACCAACATAAAACATTTGAAGCTGGGTGCCATCTTAATTTAAGAAGAATACCAAATAAAAGTTTGGATATACAGGTTTAGATTTACAAAGTTTACAAACTTGTTAAGGTAACCTGCAGGGAAAAAGTCTTCTCAGCTTCAAATTAATCTGATTTCACAATGTCTAAAAGCCATTCGTCTGACATGTACCAGACTTGCATAGAAACCCACTGCACTGGTCATCGTAGCTGCAGTATGTATCTATTCTTTTTGTAAATGTAAATGTATTGATATATAGCAAATGTAAACCAGTAAGTTTAGATCTTGTACTTGTTTCCTGTGTTGTTTTTTAAATGCAGTAATGTTGGGAACTTTTGGCCGCATTATCGGTTCAGACTCGTCGTCAGAGTAAAAGCACCAGTGCTGAGCACAACAATTCATTTATAATGTATCTGGTCTTCACTTTTAAGAGAACCCATAAACATTCCCTTGCTTAATGCACACAATCATAAAATTCTAAAAATATCTGCACCTAAAATGCTCCATAAACTCAAATCGGCCTATGTTGCTCATACTGCAGAGAAGTAAATCTGTAGTGCAGGGAGCTATGGAGGTCTGGGTACAGAAGCAGACCAATTTTGGCCCTCCCAAAATTGAGATTTCATCTTTAAATCAGTACAAGCGCCTGTGGAAAAAGTAGAAAGTGCTTACATTTTATTTTACCATACAGCTTGCACACTTGTTTTTTTTTCCTTTGGGTGTAAGGAAAGGTTGAAGAGAACATTTACTGTACAACATTTTTGCAGCATACACAAGGAGTCATCATGTTATGTTCACGTTCTGCATGTGACGATTGGTGATAAGTTGTACTTTACCCCAAGAAACATGCAAAAACATCTCGGACAAAACTCACAACATGTTGCTCTTTCTCCACTCCAATGCACTCTGTCCTCACCACCTACTCTCTTCTTCAAAGCAGAACTTTCCCTTCCGGGTTTTGTTAATGCTTTCCTTTAGAAGGAAAGCCCGGCCTTTGTGTTGACTTTCTGATTTCAATAGGCATTGACGCTTGCACATCTGTCAGTATCATGGACTACATAGCCCATGTCCTCCTCGTTGGTCAGTTCATTTGTTTGCACTTTACGCTGGCTCCGGTCTGACAGGATATATTAAATGTTTTCAGTCGAAACCTACTGAGAGTTAGTTTCAGCAGTGTTGACTCGCAATCTAAATGGATGTGAAATATTGTAGTCTGTGGTCAAGTGTGTTTGCACGGTTCTGGTCAGAATGTTTACTTAAAAACAAACAGGACTGGGAGGTTGTGGATTTGATCCGATAAATAAGTGTAGACATTTGTTCATTTCAAATCTGTCAAGCTTTGTAAAATCTGTCAAGCTTTTGTAGATACACAAAATGACAATACTAGCATATTTTGCCCTTGCTCGTATAAAATGTATCTAGACATTAAAAATCTCATTTTAGCATGACTAGCATTCCTCTGAAGTCCACTAACATGCCATTTTCAGGAATGCCGTTTTATTTTAATATTTGGAAAACGTTCACCTTTAATTTGAATCTTAAACAAAAAAATGTTTACAGTGTCTTAGTGTATTTCTATTATTCAGAAATGCATTTCACGCCGTTACAACCTTATCATTTCTAACTGCATTGTCCATCACACTTTTGTTGTGAATTTCGATCCGTATCAGATCATCCTTAATCAATTTCTTGATTTTGAGGAGGTGTTATCAAATCCATCCATATATTTATTCAGACAAACAGTTGTTCTTTTCTATCACTTTTAAACCTCCTGTGGCTGAATAAATTTGCATGTGTGACCGGTTGAACAGGAATGTGAATGTTTGCATGTTGGCACATCATGTAGTAGAAGAACATTCATAAATGTGACATTTTTGACCTTCCAAATTTCGGCTTAATTGTCACTCTGTTTCTTCCCCTGTTTCTTGCTTATTTCCTTCTTTTCGTGATCCTCATCCCAACACTTTCCTTTTTGCTGCTTCCCTCTATAAACCCCTACACATCCTACTATTTCCTAAACTCTTTCATTTCCTCAATTGACTACATCCTCTTTAAACTCTTGCATTTCCTTCTTCACTAATCCCCCGATGAAACCCTTTCCCCCTTTTATATATCTGTGTGTCCTCTTTACTTTTGCCCCATCTGTTTCTCTTTGGCTGTCCACCTGCCCCTGCTTCTTTTCTACCCAGACTGAGAAGTGTTAAGATGGAGCAGAGAAAGCTTAATGATCAAGCAAACACGCTGGTCGACTTGGCAAAGGTGCGTAACATCTTTCTTTCTGCTTTTATTCTAACTGCAGTGAATTTTCTATTGTTGATTGTTGTGTTGTATTAATGTACCACGTAGACTAGCATTTGTGTATCATGATCATCACTTTTTCAGACGCAGAATGTGATGTACGACCTGGTATCGGAGCTGCAGGAGCGCAGCGAGGAGCTCGAGAAACGGATCGGTCACCTAGAAACAAAACTGGACTCCATAAACAGCAGTCTGCAGGCTCTGCCTGGCCTGCTTTCACAAGCCATACAGCAGCAACAGCAACACCTGCTGGACGGGCTGACTCAACGCGGATTCACATTCACACGACCCTCCTCGCAGACGTCCGAGCGCTCGTGGGCATCCTCGGTACACAGACGGAGATCACCCTCTACCGCACCACACACGTCGTCTGACAGCGGCTAGCACGCTCGCACACACTCGAAACCATATTCTAAACCTAACTCCTTCACACCTATCATCAACTAACACTGCTGAATATACTTTTAGTACTAAAACGTTAACATGAATGACAACGTCAACACACTGAAAAAAAAACGAATGAATTAACACATCATGGTAGAGATATGGTTTATGTTTAGCCATTGTATGGCTGTTTAAAGTTAGCTTTTTTGTAAAGCCCTTGTATAGTAATGGACTGGATTCAGATGCAGGGGTGGAATGGATTTGTATAAAGACATAGTTTGGAACAGAAGATTAAATGGAAGTAAACCAATGAAATCGAGGAGGCTGGAAGATGCAAGAGAGAGAAAGTCACCAAAAGGACATCCTATCTGTGGCAGTTCTGTAGGCTGTGTTCGGAATAACATACTAGCATACTACTATTGTTGTGCACAACACACAAAATTGGATTCAAAAATGCTAAATAACTTTATTTCCAAGTTGATAATAAACCATTTTAATTGAATTAAAGACGCAACATAACGAGCTACTGTAAGAATGCAGTATGCTGTCGTTTAAAACGGGCACCGTGAAATTGAATGCCTACTGTTTCAATCGCTATTTTGAAAAATAGCAGGCACCATACATGGCACAGTATTCAGTCGTAAACTAGTATTCTACTTCTATTTTAGATGTATTTTGGAGCTGTAAGGGCCTTTGGAAGATGGGTGGGAGAGGAAAAATGTATCATATCATATTTTGTGCTATTAAAATGCAGAACAATCTTTGCAGAAATGTGTGTGGTCTTTCATGCTCTTCGGGGAGATTTACGGGAACCACATCAAATACCACCAATTAAAATTCATTCATAGAGCTTCCAAGGGTCCTTCCAACTTCTTTAATTCAGGCATTTTGCAAGACAGCCTGGGGATGTGCTTGAAAGGATATATACACAGCCATGCAAACGATAATGGAGTTAACCTTTAGAATGGTTTTCTCTTCATTTTACTCTCTTTTTTTAATCTCTTTATTATTTACCTAGATTTTTTTATAGCTTGTAGAGGATATACAATAATGTTACTGCAGAGTGGCTGCATAGTTAAAAACATTCAAAGATGAAAAAATCACCTTGATGTAGAAATGAAGAGATAAACCCCACACCCATATCAAAATAATTTTCATGAATTAACTGATGTGTTTCCCAGTTCTGGGTTTAGACAGAAAATGTCAAGATGTGATTGTCTTTACGGGTTTGGAAAACAGCAAACTGCCTTTACTGTGTGTCTTTGGCCATGTTGACCAAGCTGTAGCAGATTTACATAATGCTGGCCTCCAATATATGAGAAATAAATGAACAAATTCAGTACCTACTTATCTTGATTTTTTTATCAATTGAAGTGGGATGTCTGTAAATGTTACCGATTTTAAGAATACAATTTTAGATACGGTTCGAATCTGCTAAGCTCTAAATTGCATTAGACTCATGAGTGGCGATGATGCGTGATGTGAAACGCAACCAAAATAGCAATTGCAGTATTACTTGTGGTTGATGGCATAAAACGTTTGTGCAGAAGAATGGACATCATTTTTAGCCCACTCAGAATCAGACACTTCAAAGTCTGTAACTCAAGTGCTTTTATAGTCTGTTATACTCATCCATCCATTTATTCCTCTTTCATTTCTTCTGCATTTGTGCATTCTCTCTTAACTTGCCCTCAAATATCAGATGCAGTTCTGAAAGTTTATATTTTAAAATATTCAATCTGAGTGGGTGCTGTGATGTGAACAGACCTCCTCTCATCTCTCTTGCCCTCATTTCTATTCTTTCTTGTCTTCTGTCTTGTTTTAGTAATTGACTTGAGCGCTTTACAAAGTGTTTCTGTAAAACAACATGCATAAACACATGCATGATCAAAATACTCTCCAGTCAAATGCAAATGAATAGCTGCTTAGAATAAGGATGATATCACACAACAGACACTGCCTTAGGGATGTGATATAATATAGATGTTGTTTCTAGCAAAACAACATACAAAGAATATATGAAGAGTTTAGTTCCAAAATGAGATAACTCTTTAAAAAAAAAAATTATCATGTTTTTTATTATGTTATCATGTTTTTATTGTGTTTTATTGTGTTAGTTAGCTGCATTTTTTTTGTTTTTGTTTTATGGCTTAAATCAAAACAAACCAACTGCAGTTTGATTGAAATTAATTGGAATGCACAATAAAAAAACGGAGTTATCTCATTTTTGAGCCAAACTCTTCATATACTGACTATCAAATATATCAATTTACAAATATTTTACCTGCTAAAAACAACACGGAACATTGTCCCAGTGCCTCTAATGAAGAGGGGCTCCATGTTCACGTTTGTCCTAGTTTCTTTACAAAATAAACTTTTGAGATGGGAAATCCACTTGCATTAATATTTATAAAAATGCACTTTCACTGTTTTTCAGATGTCTATTTCTGCTCTACTCTCCTACATTCCTCTAAAGTCCACTAGCTTCACTCAGTTAATAGCTATTAATATTTAAGAAGTAAAATAAACAAACATGCCACCTTGTTTTTCAAATCCTGATGTTAAAGGGAACACTCAATAAAGTCTTGAACTTAAAACAATAAAGGATTAATGTATTGATCAATGATTTATTTGGTTACAGAGCTTAAAAGCATGACAGAATATTTTAAAGGTAAAGCTGCATGCTAAATAAATAGGTTGTTTTAAAAACAAAGTGCTGATAAGTTTGCTGAAGAACTAAGAAACAATTTTAGAAAATGAATTTGGTCATGTCTGGCGTTATAACACGTTTGGCCATAAACGCTGGCCTTACACTATCATTGAAAACAACATAATTTGAGGTCTTGGTGTCATAACAGGCTTTGTTCACGTAATCATAAAGCCCTTATGACATGACGGATTTTTACATGACGAAACGTGGACATGTGAACACAAGAGGGCGCTATTTGACTGCTATACCCCGACCTTAAAAACTTGATCCAGAGTTGTCAGGCCCGCCTCCAGACATGAGACGAAAGGTGGGCCAAGTGATTTTCCAGGGGGGTAACTATATCTATTTTTTGCCCCAAACTATTTACTATAAACTAACTATTTTCAAATTTAGCTTTTTGAATTATTCTTACGTCTAGTATTAATATTGTATAACATTTTTATTTTTACATTCTTATGTAGCTATATATTTACATATTTTTTTTACATTTACATTTATTTTACATTTTACAATAACTTTAGATTTGATGAAAACATAAAAAGAGCTATTCATATCACTGTAATATTCACAGCATTAACTTTCTGCTCATTTTAGAGAATTCTGTCACAAACTCTCCATGTTCAGTCCATCTGTTGTTGCTTTTTCATGAGCTAAAAGTAGGCTACAGGTTTTTTCCTCTCATGAAGCATGTGTTCGGCAGAATGCTAAAACTTGACTCGCTGGGGCCCAGGTCAGGGAGCAGACAGTATGGCTTAACCAACTGTCTGCTTGCCGTCTCACGTCGCAGAATACACAAAATGTACAACATGTAGTAATCCGTTCTCCCAAACATCACAAAATAGAGACTGTGTCTGTCCCCCGGATTAGCAAACATAAAATAATGCGTAAACCTCTTGAAAGTAATTTAATAAACGTTAAACAAACTAAACATGAACAAAATACAGATAATCAACTGTTACGACTCGGATTGCTAAATATTAGATCTCTCTCTAATAAAGCACTTTTTGTTAA